>NC_082394.1:160000-185000 GCF_031168955.1 Gadus macrocephalus
CCTAGACCATGAGACCTAACCCTAGACCATGAGACCTAACCCTAGACCATGAGACCAAACCCTAGACCATGAGACCTAACCCTAACCCCTTGTCACCACGGAGATGAGTCATAGTGTTCTCATTACGGTTCTGTACTTCTGCTGCCACAGCCACATGTACCATGGTGGGGTTAAGGGAATCCTATCTCATTGCTTTAGCTTAATGGCTCTAATGTGGAGTCTACTGCCGTGGAGTTACGCACATCATTTACATTCGGATCCATCTATACCTAATCTAACCATCTATAATAATCAAACAATCAGACCAATGAGACTTGAGTAAGTTCCCCTGTGCTCCAAGCTAGACTCAGGTTAGAGCACAAGGGAACTTACTCAAGTCTCATTGATGCTAACCTATGGGTCACCTGAGTCTATCCTAAGCTAGGGTCACCTGAGTCTATGCCAAGCTACCTGTGGTCTCACCTGAGTCGCCGGCCTTGGCGCCCCCACTGCTCCCCTTTATCCAGCTGACCCGAGGTCCTAGCTGGATCTTTTCATCCATCTGAGGCTGTGGAGACAACGTAGGACCCGTTAGTGGAGGTCTATCCTGGGAGTAAAGACATGGATCTAGACTGGAGGGATTCTCAGTGGAAACCGACCGCCTTCTTAAAGGTTGTATCAGCGATGTAGGGGTGACGTCACTTCTGTTGGTATTGAAGTGAGATCCCAAACAAACAGAGCCAGCTCCCCCCTCCCTTCCGTGTTTCGTGCATCCAGTAAAAACGATCATGAACGCAGCGCAAAACCCCAAAAGACCCACCCCTTGTTGGTGGTTGGAATACTATTTATTTTGGTTTGGAGTGGTTGGTACTAGTACCATTTGTTTTTTGTACGATCTCGCAGCGCAGGCTGCCTACAGAGACGCGTTCTCTTGACGGCCTGCGGCTAGTGGATTGCAAGGAAAGATCAGATGAATGGGATCATTTTGTTTCGGCTGATACAACCTTTAAATTGTAATCAACCCCAAGTTTAACTTTGGCCTTTATTGCTCTTTATTGGCCGGTGTTGTTGTAGGTGTGTCGAGTTGACCACCTCACATCTGTAGGTGTAACAGCAGTCCTCTGCCATTCACACCTGAAACAGAACATAGCACATCACCACCGGCAGTACCCCAGGCCTCCAGCAGGGTGTCCCACTGAACAGCCCATAATAGAGACCAGATGAGGAGCGGGAGGATGGGGTTGTGGTGAGATCGCCAGAGGATGGGGGAGAGAGCAGACTAATCTCGGAACACAAAGCAGCCGTGTGATGGTCACAGCAGAGATGATGTGTGAATGGCAGGCTTCAACTACAGTCGGTCCGCTATGGAAGATGTTTACGTGCTGACAATGAGAATAAATTAACTCCTGACAATCAATTAAGGAACTTCAGAGTAAAGTTAATGTGCATAATTAGCAGTAGATATTCTAGATTATACCAAAAGGATCTAGCCACAATGGGTCAAACAAACTACTGAGGTTAAATCATTGTCATCGTATGAGAAATTAGAGATTTCAACTCTGTTCTCCTGGTTTTCTAGGAACGGCAGTCAGTGGTCTGGGGAATGAATGCCAAACACAGCCACAAACTGGCTTTATGGTGCGTTGGATGGACCCTTGGCTTGTTCTTTCACAACATGTTTTTTGGAGCGTTTAAGTGTCTTCTGCAAAAGACGACAAAATGGGATTTATAGCCACAGTGGTTCCAAAACGAACACTACAACCACGAAACTGGGGGTGGCATTGAATCAGAGGGCGAGAACCCGAGGCCTCATCCCAGCCCAGACGTCCTCCAGAGAACGAACCGGACCAGGACCGGGGCTGGGAGGGGCCCGTGAGGAGAGAGAGGGAGGGAGGGAGGAGGCCGGTGAGGAGGTAGGGAGGGAGGGAGGAGCCCGGTGAGGAGAGGGAGGGAGGGAGGGAGGAGGCCGGTGAGGAGAGGGAGGGAGGGAGGGAGGAGGCCGGTGAGGAGAGAGGGAGGGAGGGAGGGAGGGAGGAGGCCCGTGAGGAGAGAGAGGGAGGGAGGGAGGGAGGAGGCCGGTGAGGAGAGAGGGAGGGAGGGAGGAGGCCGGTGAGGAGGTAGGGAGGGAGGGAGGAGCCCGGTGAGGAGAGAGAGGGAGGGAGGGAGGAGGCCGGTGAGGAGAGGGAGGGAGGGAGGAGGCCGGTGAGGAGAGAGAGGGAGGGAGGGAGGAGGCCGGTGAGGAGAGAGGGAGGGAGGGAGGAGGCCGGTGAGGAGAGAGGGAGGGAGGGAGGAGGCCGGTGAGGAGGTAGGGAGGGAGGGAGGAGCCCGGTGAGGAGAGAGAGGGAGGGAGGGAGGAGGCCGGTGAGGAGGTAGGGAGGAGCCCATGAGGAGAGAGGGAGGGAGGGAGGAGCCCGTGAGGGGAGAGGGAGGGAGGGAGGAGCCCGTGAGGAGAGAGGGAGGGAGGGAGGAGGCCGGTGAGGAGAGAGGGAGGAGGCCGGTGAGGAGAGAGGGAGGGAGGGAGGAGCCCATGAGGAGAGAGGGAGGGAGGGAGGAGCCCGTGAGGAGAGAGGGAGGGAGGGAGGGAGGAGGCCGGTGAGGAGAGGGAGGGAGGGAGGAGGCCGGTGAGGAGAGAGGGGAGGGAGGGAGGAGGCCGGTGAGGAGAGGGAGGGAGGGAGGAGCCCGTGAGGAGAGAGGGAGGAGCCCGTGAGGAGAGAGGGAGGGAGGGAGGAGGCCGGTGAGGAGAGGGAGGGAGGGAGGAGGCCGGTGAGGAGAGGGAGGGAGGGAGGAGGCCGGTGAGGAGAGAGGGGAGGGAGGGAGGAGGCCGGTGAGGAGAGGGAGGGAGGGAGGAGCCAGTGAGGAGAGAGGGAGGGAGGGAGGGAGGAGGCCGGTGAGGAGAGAGAGGGAGGGAGGGAGGAGGCCGGTGAGGAGAGGGAGGGAGGGAGGAGGCCGGTGAGGAGAGGGAGGGAGGGAGGAGGCCGGTGAGGAGGTAGGGAGGGAGGGAGGAGCCCATGAGGAGAGAGGGAGGGAGGGAGGAGGCCGGTGAGGAGAGAGAGGGAGGGAGGGAGGAGGCCGGTGAGGAGAGGGAGGGAGGGAGGAGGCCGGTGAGGAGGGAGGGAGGGAGGAGGCCGGTGAGGAGGTAGGGAGGGAGGGAGGAGGCCGGTGAGGAGGTAGGGAGGGAGGGAGGGAGGAGGAGGCCGGTGAGGAGGGAGGGAGGGAGGGAGGAGGAGGCCGGTGAGGAGAGAGGGAGGGAGGGAGGAGGCCCGTGAGGAGAGAGGGAGGGAGGGAGGAGGCCGGTGAGGAGAGGGAGGGAGGGAGGAGGCCGGTGAGGAGAGAGGGGAGGGAGGGAGGGAGGAGGCCGGTGAGGAGAGAGGGAGGGAGGGAGGAGGCCGGTGAGGAGAGGGAGGGAGGGAGGGAGGAGCCCGTGAGGAGAGAGGGAGGGAGGGAGGAGGCCGGTGAGGAGAGAGAGGGAGGGAGGAGGCCGGTGAGGAGAGAGAGGGAGGGAGGAGGGAGGGAGGGAGGAGGCCGGTGAGGAGAGGGAGGGAGGGAGGGAGGAGGCCGGTGAGGAGAGAGAGGGAGGGAGGGAGGGAGGAGGCCGGTGAGGAGAGAGAGGGAGGGAGGGAGGAGGCCGGTGAGGAGAGAGAGGGAGGGAGGGAGGGAGGAGGCCGGTGAGGAGAGGGAGGGAGGGAGGGAGGGAGGAGGCCGGTGAGGAGAGGGAGGGAGGGAGGGAGGAGGCCGGTGAGGAGAGAGAGGGAGGGAGGGAGGGAGGAGGCCGGTGAGGAGAGGGAGGGAGGGAGGGAGGAGCCCGGTGAGGAGAGAGGGAGGGAGGGAGGGAGGGAGGAGGTGCAGGAGCTGACCTTGGAGATCTTCATGAGCTTGTTGGGGTCGATGGTCCTGCTGTTCTTGGTCATGGGCACCGTGTTCCAGGTCTCCTCCCTGGGGGTCCGCGGCTCCCTCTGGTCTCTCTGCTCCCGGGGGTCTGGGGGGGGGGGGGTAAACAGCGGCGTTCAGACCAGGGGCCGGTTGCACCAACTGGGCGTAACTAAGCCTGGTCGTAACTGCTAAGTAGGTCTTAGTTACGACCTGGCGTTAGAATGGAACTAACGCCGGTTGCACCAACGGGACTTACGACTGGTCTCAACTACGCCCGGTCTTAGCCATGCGCGGCCATGTGAATGTTCCATGTAATGCGCATATCACCGCGTTGCTAGGATACCTCGTGACAACAGCTGTTTACTATTTTACTTGACATGCTGTTGGACACCGAAATAAATAATTCATTCGTTCACTCATTGTCATTCATCAATTGTGTTAATGCCTAACAATAAAACACTGCAAATTAATATAATTAAAATATGTATTTGTAATGTCTGGTTTACGACGAGCAGGCATTTAGACGGGAATGGTTCTTTTTGACAGAAGCAATGCATTGAACATCATCAAATGACAAGGAGCTAAATTGAGTTGTTTTGAGACTGTATGAGAGATTTGCTTAATTTGTCGGCCTATATAAAACATATAAACATAGTTAAAACAACATTCGCAACTGATTATAAGTTGAGAACGGACTAATCGGCCAGCGATATCTTCCCGACAGGCAGTCGATCTGTGAACACTGATCATATCGCCGGCTGTGCTTTGAAATGCAGTTTAGTGAAGCGTACTGAGCAGTTGCATTGGATTGGATGTAATTGCTATAGAAACAGCCTGGAATTTCAACTCTACGCCTGCCCCTGACCAGGCGTAGGATTTACGCCTGGTCTTAATGAAAAGAACGCTAAGCCCAGTTGGTGCAACCGGCGTAACGGTTAGGTTGGACTTAGAACGCCAAGTTACGACCAGGCGTAGTTACGACCAGGCGTAGTTACGACCAGGCGTAGTTACGACCAGGCGTAGTTACGACCAGGCGTAGTTACGACCAGGCGTAGTTACGACCCGGCGTAGTTACGACCAGGCGTAGTTACGACCAGGCGTAGTTACGACCAGGCGTAGTTACGACCAGGCGTAGTTACGACCAGGCGTAGTTACGACCAGGCGTAGTTACGACCAGGCGTAGTTACGACCAGGCGTAGTTACGACCAGGCGTAGTTACGACCAGGCGTAGTTACGACCAGGCGTAGTTACGACCAGGCGTAGTTACGACCAGGCGTAGTTACGTCCAGGCGTAGTTACGACCAGGCGTAGTTACGACCAGGCGTAGTTACGACCAGGCGTAGTTACGACCAGGCGTAGTTACGACCAGGCGTAGTTACGACCAGGCGTAGTTACGACCAGGCGTAGTTACGACCAGGCGTAGTTACGACCAGGCGTAGTTACGACCAGGCGTAGTTACGACCAGGCGTAGTTACGACCAGGCGTAGTTACGACCAGGCGTAGTTACGACCAGGCGTAGTTACGACCAGGCGTAGTTACGACCAGGCGTAGTTACGACCAGGCGTAGTTACGACCAGGCGTAGTTACGACCAGGCGTAGTTACGACCAGGCGTAGTTACGACCAGGCGTAGTTACGACCAGGCGTAGTTACGACCAGGCGTAGTTACGACCAGGCGTAGTTACGACCAGGCGTAGTTACGACCAGGCGTAGTTACGACCAGGCGTAGTTACGACCAGGCGTAGTTACGACCAGGCGTAGTTACGACCAGGCGTAGTTACGACCAGGCGTAGTTACGACCAGGCGTAGTTACGACCAGGCGTAGTTACGACCAGGCGTAGTTACGACCAGGCGTAGTTACGACCAGGCGTAGTTACGACCAGGCGTAGTTACGACCAGGCGTAGTTACGACCAGGCGTAGTTACGACCAGGCGTAGTTACGACCAGGCGTAGTTACGACCAGGCGTAGTTACGACCAGGCGTAGTTACGACCAGGCGTAGTTACGACCAGGCGTAGTTACGACCAGGCGTAGTTACGACCAGGCGTAGTTACGACCAGGCGTAGTTACGACCAGGCGTAGTTACGACCAGGCGTAGTTACGACCAGGCGTAGTTACGACCAGGCGTAGTTACGACCAGGCGTAGTTACGACCAGGCGTAGTTACGACCAGGCGTAGTTACGACCAGGCGTAGTTACGACCAGGCGTAGTTACGACCAGGCGTAGTTACGACCAGGCGTAGTTACGACCAGGCGTAGTTACGACCAGGCGTAGTTACGACCAGGCGTAGTTACGACCAGGCGTAGTTACGACCAGGCGTAGTTACGACCAGGCGTAGTTACGACCAGGCGTAGTTACGACCAGGCGTAGTTACGACCAGGCGTAGTTACGACCAGGCGTAGTTACGACCAGGCGTAGTTACGACCAGGCGTAGTTACGACCAGGCGTAGTTACGACCAGGCGTAGTTACGACCAGGCGTAGTTACGACCAGGCTTACGCCCAGTTGGTGCAACCGGCCCCAGGGCGTCAACGAGACTCTTGCGATCAGATAAAAGGCTGCCATGTCCGATGTCGTTGTCCTAATGATCAAGTAAGTCTGTAACAGACAGACTTAAAATATAAAGATGACTTAACTGTATTAGTGGAATATATCTTTGACTGGAATACTTTTTCACACACACATCGCTTATCCAACTCCTCGCTTTGACTGCTTTCATGGTCTGACGTTAACGCAAACCAATTTTAACAGCGTAATTTCGCAGTTCATGGCCCACCTAGGCTGTACCACTTCGGGTTACTCCCCTCTAAACAAAATCGACTTGGTTGGGACGTTGCGTCTGTTGAGTGAGTGAGAGGTTGCGGGGGCACAGCTCAGACTGCCGGACGGCGCTGCAAGGAACTTTAATGAACGCAATATTGTTATCCCGCAGTAATCAGCCCGACAGCCCCCAAACGTTAACGGCCCACCGGGAATTCTCCCGACTCCCGATTCCCACTCCGCCACCGTGCGTGCGTGCGTGTTATTCGAAAGTTCAGTGATTGAAACAAATAAAAGCCTGGGCTATTGCCGTTTTACGATAGGCCTACCACTGCGGGTCTCTCTTCTTACTGTCCTTCTCAACACTCTCTGATCTCACTAAAAGGCTAGTAGCACGAAATCAAGGGATATTTAGAATAGAAAAAAATGTGCGATTAATCGCGAGTTAACTATGACATTAATGCGATTAATCGCGATAAAATATTTGAATCGCTTGACAGCACTAATATATATATTTTAGGGGTGCAACAGATAAAAAAAAGATAACAAGACAAATGTGACTTTAAATAAAATCTTCAAATGTGTAAAAACAAAAAGTGAAAAAATAATCCTGCTTCCTTTAAGCATAGTCAATATTAAAAAAAATTGCAGTCTGAGGCATTATTCCTTCTTCTTTTTAACATGGATAGTAAATAATCCCTAACCCTGGATTTTGCCTTTTCTGCATTGCCTGGGGAGAGTTTAGAGTCTACACTCTCTCGACAGGAAACCGCATGTTCTTCAGATGGGCTTTAGCTGCTTATGGAACGTCCTGATGTTAGGTCTTTAGGGCCCTCCCGTATTAGCTCCTGCCATCACCATGCTGGCTCTGAGGTCTCCAGGGCCTCATGTTCCGTATTCAGAGCATGTTTCTCTGAAACTAATGAACAGGGAGCCCTCTCGGCTCCAACTCGCGCATGCGATCCCCCACCTCTGTGTGGGCTCTGAGGTCTAATGGGAGCTCTGTTTCGAGCACTAAAACGAACGCATGAACAGGCGTCCATCTTGGCTCCATCTACTGCAGGCGATGAGCCCTCCATGCTGGCGCCTACCTGGCCGTCGCTTGGCGGCGTCCTTGTTGAGCAGCTGCTGCTGCACCTTCCTCTGCTCCTCCTGCTCCTCGATCTTGGCCTCCTTGTGGATCTGCTCGATGGTCTTGGGGCCCTGGTCGGCTCTCCTGGACACCCAGTCGTGCTGCGGGGGGGAGGGGACGGGGGGAGGCACCGTCACCACAGAGATAAAGGCAAAGGCCTGACGAGATCTAGGGGTGTAAGGTCAGGACCATTATACACTGAAGCTTTATTCATACACGGCGACACTCACCAACCGCAGGTCTATAATGTCTTGTAACATGAACCGTATCCGTGACGACGTCTTCCGCTCCTTGACAATCTTTTCCATCTGACGGAAATACTGATCCATGCGTGGCTGGAGTGACGAGAGGGACCAGAGAGACATTTAACTCAGTCGAATGTTTTCTTATTACAAATGGCAGAGTAAACTCAACATTCAGACCAGATCTGAAGGCCTGCGAAAAATAAAAAGTTTCTGAAATAATTACCATTAAAAGGACCGTGAATTCATGAAAATGAAAGAGGGGAAACTGGGGGATAATCTGAATGCAATAGGAAAAACCGGCATTGAATGCAGCGTAATGCGTGAAGTGGCCTCTTTACGTAATGCAGAAGGCCCACGTACCACATCAGCTGAATAATGAGTATCCCACAACTCAAATGCAGGAACAACGGCTCTACATTGAAGCCCAATATATTTGCCTTGACAATCGAGATCTGTGTTAAAGATAATATGAATCCACGGTCCCCAACGGTCACTACAATGGAGCCATGTGGTTGGTGTCAAGGCTGAGACTGGCTGCTCCTCGTAATCACAGCAGCAGAAAGCTGCTCCACCACGCGGCATGGCTTGACCCAAGCCTGCTCAACAACCAGACCCATGGAACTCTGCATGTTTATATGCACACAAGAAACAGGGCTACCATCGGAACGTTTCAGGTGTCTTAACTGCTGCCTGACCCAACTAAGCCTGCTCACAGACCAGTCCGTGACCGACTGGGCAGAGCTGGCTCACCTTGGCTTTGGCGAAGTCCAGGTCCTTGCCGATGGTGGTGAGCAGCCGGCAGAGGCACTCCAGTGACTCCTGGTCGTGGTTCTTCAGCAGCTTGACCACGCAGTCGTGCATGATGGCCTCCGTCAGCATCTTCAGCTTGAAGAGCTCCCCGATGAACTTGATGTTCCCGATGGAGCGCCTCCGGGCCTTGTCCTTAGCCTCCTCCAGCTCCGCCTGGAGCAGCTCCCGCTCCGAAGCCTGGGGGGGGGTAGGGTGAGGGTTAGGAGGGAGGAGGAGTGGGGGGCAGGGGAGGGGAGGAGGGAGGAGGGGGGAGGAGAGGAGGAGGAGAGGGAGGAGGGTGGAGCAGCGCAGGAGGGAGGAGGGGGGAGGAGAGGAGGAGGGAGGAGGGGGGAGGAGGAGGGAGCAGAGGGGAGGAGGGAGGAGGGGGGAGGAGAGGAGGAGGGAGCAGAGGGGAGGGGGGAGAGAAGTGGGGAGCAGGAGAGGGGAGGGGGGAGAGAAGTGGGGAGCAGGAGAGGGGAGGGGGGAGGGGGGGAGGAGGGGAGGGGGGAGAAGGAAAACAGAGAATAAATCAACAAACCACCGTGCAGAACGTTACCATGAGAGCACAAACAGCCCCATCTGCAACCTTAAAATATACTAATGATATAAAATACATCAACTTACTGTTTTTGTGAATAATCAAAGTACTTCACCAGACACTCAGAAACAGGTAGAACTGAACTGAGAATCCATCACTATAAAGAGTATAATGTTGTGTTGATCAATGACTAAAGGTCCCATCACGAACCGCGTGGGATGATAGCTTTGCATTCATTTGAATGTTGAAGCGTGAGAAGTATAATCGTTTGTGAAATAGCGTGCCAGCCCCTCCTTGACTCTTCATTCCCTTCAGACTCCTCCCTTACCCCCAGAGGGGGGCCGGCCCTGACGGGGGTCATTGAGGTCAAACACCCCCACCCCTAGGCTATCCCGCCCCATAGAATGCGTGCTTTATACCGATGCATCATTACAGGTTGATGATCCACCAGAGCTGCGTGTTTGATGCGTACCGATGCAGCAGACTCCAACTCTCTCTGCTTCCTCTCAAACACCACGTCGTCCACCTGGTCCTTCTCAAACTCCTTCTGGCAGCGGTTCAGCAGCAGCTTGCGGAAGTTCACCGTGGTGTTGGGCTTGTCTGTCATCTGCACCTTAAGCTGCACACACACACACACACACACAGTTTAGCATTTAAAACGTAAAAAGTGATACAGAAATATATGGGAAAAAAAAACAACCAGCATAAAAAGACATCTCCATTTAGACACTACAGTGGAAAAGGACTAATCACTTTCTACCCCCCCCCCCCATCCCACAGCCGTCTAACCAGAGACCAGTCCCTCGGTCCACCCCTCAGAGACCCCACAGGGGGACATCACAGCGCCGTACCGTTGCCAGGCAGCGGCACATGTTGCCGTAGGCGACGGAGAAGCTGGGCTCGTCGATGGCCTTCTCGAACACCAGGTCGATGACACCCTTCAGACGCTCCTCGGTGTCGATGGTCAGGTCCGTCACCTGCTTCATCAGCTGGTTGAACATCTGGGGGGTTAGCTTGTTCAGGATGCTGCGCACCTTCCGGAACAGCTCCTGGTGGGGGGGGGAGGGATGACAATGAGACCGGGTCGAGGTCCGTTCCGGGTCAAGGTTTGTTCACCGGGTTGAACGAGCTTCCGATTGGCTTGTGAATCGTGCCGGTGTTCGATTCGATGCTCATTCTACCTGTTCCTCAAGGAGCTGTAGATGAGAAACTATTCTCTTGTCTAAATGTAGTTACTGAAGGTGTATGCACTTGGTTAAGTTATCGTCTTGCTATGATACTTTAATACTTGAGTACTGGTATGGTTTTGTGTGATGAAAACACCAGGGTTAGGGTTAGGGCTAACCCATCTGAGGGTATGAGTTCTATTGTATAGGTGGAAGGCTGTTCTCCATGGCTTTGGTAAACAGACTGCTGATCTCAGCTCCTCCTCTTCTTTGTTCGCTCTGGTGAAGAGGCGCTCAGAGTTACATCGTTTACGACTGACGGCTCGTACCGCAAATCAGACAGAAACCTCATTGTTTCCCATTCTTCAGGAGAATAACATGTTTTTAGCTTTTTATTGGCCTCACTACCTCCGGAGGTCTGGTCCGAGCCGGTCTGCCCCGCCTCATTGGACTGTTAATTGACAGCTGTCTGGCCAATAATAATTTAGTGTCAGAAGGGGGCAGGGCGTCCAAATTTTGAAATTTAAAACAGGTTTACCAAGGGACTGTTACCAAATTGATGAACCGGTAAATATTCTTAGAACCTTTAGCAAGCTACTCAGAAACGGGCAGTATATACTGAATGCAGGTGTATGGCCTGTTGCACTGCAGTGTGTACTGCAGTGTGTAGTGCAGTGTGTAGTGCAGTGTGTTGTTGTGCAGTGTGTGGTGCAGTGTGTGGTGCAGTGTGTACTGCAGTGTGTACTGCAGTGTGTACTGCAGTGTGTGGTGCAGTGTGTAGTGCAGTGTGTAGTGCAGTGTGTTGTTGTGCAGTGTGTAGTGCAGTGTGTAGTGCAGTGTGTAGTTCAGTGTGTACTGCAGTGTGTACTGCAGTGTGTAGTGCAGTGTGTTGTTGTGCAGTGTGTAGTGCAGTGTGTGGTGCAGTGTGTACTGCAGTGTGTACTGCAGTGTGTAGTTCAGTGTGTACTGCAGTGTGTAGTGCAGTGTGTTGTTGTGCAGTGTGTAGTGCAGTGTGTGGTGCAGTGTGTACTGCAGTGTGTGGTGCAGTGTGTAGTGCAGTGTGTACTGCAGTGTGCAGTGCAGTGTGTACTGCAGTGTGTACTGCAGTGTGTAGTGCAGTGTGTTGTTGTGTAGTGTGTAGTGCAGTGTGTGGTGCAGTGTGTGGTGCAGTGTGTGGTGCAGTGTGTAGTGCAGTGTGTACTGCAGTGTGTGGTGCAGTGTGTGGTGCAGTGTGTAGTGCAGTGTGTTGTTGTGCAGTGTGTACTGCAGTGTGTGGTGCAGTGTGTAGTGCAGTGTGTACTGCAGTGTGTGGTGCAGTGTGCAGTGCAGTGTGTACTGCAGTGTGTACTGCAGTCTGTTGTAGTGCGCCCACCTGTGTCTGGTTCACCTCCGTCTCCTCTCCCACAGCCTCTCTCTTCAGGCCGGGCTTCCAGGCGTTCTCAGACTTCTTCAGCTGGATGTCGTCCGACACGTTCATGATGATCTTTCTGGGAGGGGGGCGGCGAGCCCCCATGTTGACCATCTAGTGGGTGGGGGGGATTTGTTATATTTTCACTCATATTTTATTACGATTTTATTATTCAATTTTTGCATTTTGAGCAGAGCAATTGTGAGAAGCATTGCCTTGTTAAAGCTAAATAACTTTGTAGTATTTGATAAAGGGCTTAATTGAATTTAACTTAATCTGAAGAAAGTTAAATCAAATGATTAACCTTTTGCTCTTCTAATGGAAGACCCTACTGAAACTAATGACTGAAGCATGAGGAGAAGTTAAACCTTTTCTTGGGTTTTGCCAAAATCTTTTGGTTTTTAAACATGGTATGCAAGTCAATGAGGTAATTTGTCTGAAACATATATGACCAGAAAATTTGCATATTCCTAATATGATTTTTATCAAAGGGATTGTATTGGTAATATTAACTGCAAGATGATTGTCAACAACTATACTTATAGTTAAACCAGTTACATTTTCTATTAGTTAAAATAAGCAATCTATTATTTGGCCTGCAAATGTATTGATACAGGCAAATGTTTCACACAACTAACCAGCACAAATTGGGTAAGGAGCTATGTTCAGCTCCTTCATTTAGAAAGAGGCTGAACTCAGTAGGATCTGTGGGACTGCTGCAGTAGTCTTCCCACCATTCGTACTCAACTATCCGCCCTGTTACTCATATATTGTAAATGTTCTCCCAACCCACCCTCCTCGTCATCACACGTATATTACCTTTCAGTTATCTTGCGAAGAGTTTTATCATTGTGGCATCGTGACCCAACTACATTTGCTCTTGCCTGAGGACGTGGTTAACCTATCCATTCAGCCCTTCTCTGTTAGCTGGTACCATCGAAATGCACAACACTTTAAAACACATCAAGTTATAAGATCATCTTGAACTGAGCTGCAAAATATGACTAGGAAAACAAAATGGTTGAAAAGAGGCGTAGCATAGCTGTGAAACAGGACAATACTGCTGTCTTCTTAAGGCTGGTCTAGAACCACAGCTCACACAGATAGAGCCAGCTGACACACAAACACCCCCACAATGGTTTAGAAGCATCTGCCAGGCCAACAGTGATCATATTTTCCCCCCTCTGAGGGTAAGGTTGGTCAAGGCGTTGTGCCGTCAATTGTTCTGAAGGATTCCATTGATCAATGGTACGTGAAGGAGAGAGGGGATTCACCATTTGCAGTCATAAGGGAGCTTTATACATTTGTGTGTCTCTGTGTCAGCATGGAGATGAGGCTGTTGGTCCATATTTGTTGATATTTGCATCTGCATGTATGTTTGATGTGTTGATAAGTGTTTAGTGCTGGTGAGTGAGTATTTAACGAGTGTGTGTGTGTTTGTGTGCGTGTTTGATGCACGTGTGTGTGTGTGTTTTAATAAACATGTATGTATGTCATATGTTTGATGCACGTGTCTTTTTTAATGCACGTGAGCGAATGTGTTCATTAAAAAAACACATACACACATGTGTGTTTAAATACAGATGTATGTGTGTCATAGATTGATGCACATGTGTCAGCCTGTGTCTGTGTGGGTGTGCGTAACTCACAGGGGGACCGCGAGCCCCGGTCATCTGTCTGCCAAAGTCGGCGAACGCAGGCGTGAAGTCGGGTCCCCTGGAGACGACGCGCGGCTCTGACACGCGCTGCTGCTGCTGCTGCTGCTGGGATGGCAGCTTGGTCTGGTTGATCTGGAGGACACACAAAGTCCATAACCCAGGGGCCACAACACACAGTCCATAACCCAGGGTCCACAACACAGGGTCCACAACACAGGGTCCACAACACAGGGTCCACAACACACGGTCCATAACCCAGGGTCCATAACCCAGGGTCCACAACACAGGGTCCACAACCCAGGGGCCACAACACAGGGTCCACAACACAGGGGCCACAACACAGGGTCCACAACACACGGTCCATAACCCAGGGGCCACAACACAGGGTCCACAACCCAGGGGCCACAACACAGGGCCAAATAACCCAGGGTCCACAACACAGGGTCCACAACCCAGGGGCCACAACACAGGGTCCACAACCCAGGGTCCACAACACACAGTCCATAACCCAGGGGCCACAACACACAGTCCATAACCCAGGGTCCACAACACAGGGTCCACAACCCAGGGGCCACAACACAGGGTCCACAACCCAGGGGCCACAACACAGGGTCCACAACACACGGTCCATAACCCAGGGGCCACAACACAGGGTCCACAACCCAGGGGCCACAACACAGGGTCCACAACCCAGGGGCCACAACACAGGGTCCACAACCCAGGGGCCACAACACAGGGTCCACAACCCAGGGGCCACAACACAGGGTCCACAACACAGGGTCCACAACACACAGTCCATAACCCAGGGGCCACAACACAGGGTCCACAACCCAGGGGCCACAACCCAGGGGCCACAACCCAGGGGCCACAACACAGGGTCCACAACACAGGGTCCACAACACACGGTCCATAACCCAGGGGCCACAACACAGGGTCCACAACCCAGGGGCCACAACACAGGGTCCACAACCCAGGGGCCACAACACAGGGTCCATAACACACGGTCCATAACCCAGGGGCCACAACACAGGGTCCACAACCCAGGGTCCACAACCCAGGGTCCATAACCCAGGGACCACAACACAGGGGCCACAACCCAGGGGCCACAACACAGGGTCCACAACCCAGGGTCCACAACCCAGGGTCCACAACACAGGGTCCATAACACAGGGTCCACAACACACAGTCCATACACACTACATTAATGCCCTTAGTTTTACACTGAGGCCCTTAAGGTGCGAACACACCAAGCGCGTACCTCGCGTACCATTCGTAGTGTTGATCAGCAGAGAAATAGTCCGCCAAGACGTTGAGGTTGCTTAGCAATCAGAGACTCTGTCCATGCAAGTGAACGGAGCGTTCACTCTTCGTCATAACTATCAAACCAAACATCCTTCACATTCACCGAGCGAACATTATGAGAGTAAAATGCACATTTCTCGCTAGAAATGTTTCCATAAACGCATTTAATGGCGTAACTATGTTACTATTTCCACCCAGAATAAAGAAAGTTGCCGGCCGTGGCTGCCATGGACATGGCTGCTCTGGAGTCCGAGGTAGGAAACCCAAACGCCGCCGTGTTTGGGTGATAGAGTTTAGATCGGGTTAGATTAAATAATCTCGGATATAAATAACAATAATCGGGTTAAATAACTTCACATGGTGTGTCTGGTGTGTTTCCAGCATTCGTAGTGTTGATCAGCAGAGATATAGTCCGCCAAGACGTTGAGGTTGCTTAGTAACCAGAGACTCTGTCCATGCAAGTGAACGGAGCGTTCCCTCTTCGTCATAACTATCAAACCAAACATCCTTCACATTCACCGAGCGAACATTATGAAAGTAAAGTGCACATTTCTCGCTAAAAATGTTTCCATAAAAGCATTTAATGGCGTAACTATGTTACTATTTCCACACAGAATAAAGAAAGATGTCGGCCGTATGCTTCTGTCCAAGCTCACTACTCTCTGCCAGTGACGTCGGGTCAAGCTCAACGCTGATTGGCTATTGCGGCACGTATGAGCGTATATATACGCGCGTATGTGTACGCGCCTCATACGCCCCTACAGCGAGTAAAATGTTGCTTGGTACGCATGATACGCGTGCACGCACCTCATACGCGCGTAAACCAATGCTTCCCTATGGAAAAATTGCCGATTTTATACGCGTGGTACGCAGGTAACGCGTTTGGTGTGGCCGTACCTTTAGTGTTACACTGAGGCCCTTACACTGAGGCCCTCTGTGTTACACTGAGGCCCTCTGTGTTACACTGAGGCCCTTTGTGTTACACTGAGGGCCTTAGTGTTACACTGAGGCCCTTAGTGTTACACTGAGGGCCTAAGTGTTACACTGAGGGCCTTAGTGTTACACTGTCTGTAATACCCCCCCCCCTTCTTTGCCTGTAAATATAAATGTGTCCTGCTTGTACTGTCCCCCTGTCTGTAATACCCCCCCCCTCTATGACTTTGTAATTTGCGACTTTGGGTATCTGAAAAGCGCACTATAAAATAAAGATATTATTATTATTATTAAGTGTTACACTGAGGCCCTTTGTGTTACACAGAGGCCCTTTGTGTTACACAGAGGCCCTTTGTGTTACACAGAGGCCCTTTGTGTTACACTGAGGCCCTTTGTGTTACACTGAGGCCCTTTGTGTTACACTGAGGCCCTTTGTGTTACACTGAGGCCCTTTGTGTTACACTGAGGCCCTTTGTGTTACACTGAGGCCCTTAGTGTTACACTGAGGCCCTAAGTGTTACACTGAGGCCCTTTTTTCCCATTTCAACGGTGCTACTCGGATACGAGGGGCCTGGGAACGCCAAGTCGGAACCAGATGTGGGGTGGGGGGGGGTAGACACAGAGGGACATAAACACACACACACAGAAAGAGAGACAGAGAGAAGGTAGAGAAACAGAGAGAGATAACTCCAGCTCTTGTGTCTTTGAGCTGCCCAGCCCCCTCCCCCTCTCTCCCTCGGTTTGTTTGGGGGAGGTGGTCGTGCCGTGTACACCAACAACCCTGCCCAACATGACATAGCATCAACGCTATTTTAATCAAAACAGTGTTTCAGGGCAATAGATGCTGCGTCCATACGTACAGAAGTCGCCCCAGACCTAGCGGGGAATAGCGCATACACACAAACACAACGACAAGGGTGAGAGGCGAAACCCAGGAACCCACTCAGTATTGGCTGTAGGTACGTACACCAGCCCCATGTGTATTGATTCTTAAAAAACAAACTCATTTCACATATTCATGTCCGAAAGGGGGTCAGATATTGACTGTAGAGCCAGACGGTAAGGAGACATTCCCCCTCACTACTTCAGACTTCTTCCAGACTTTCTTCAAAAGCAAAACTAAAGGAAATGTGGTTCCTGTTAGAGGTGCGGTTCCTGTTAGAGGTGTGCGGTTCCTGTTAGAGGTGTGCGGTTCCTGTTAGAGGTGTGCGATTCCTCTTAGAGAGGTTTGCTTCTGGACAGAGCCCACTAGAGCCTCTGGACAGAGCCCACCAGAGCCTCTGGACAGAGCCCACTAGAGCCTCTGGACAGAGCCCACTAGAGCCTCTGGACAGAGCCCACTAGAGCCTCTAGACAGAGCCCACTAGAGCAGGGGTGTCAAACGTACGGCCCGCGAACGGGTTTAATCCGGCCCGCGAGATGATTTTGTGAAGTACAGTATTGTAAAAAAAAAAAAAAATTATAATTTATTTTATAAAAATCCTTCCTAGCATTACATGGATTGCATTGACTGCCACTGATTAATTTGTTGTACATTGAACTACTGGACAATTGTGTGTAACTGGAAGTCGCTTTGGAATGTAACGTAAAATGACCTGCTATTTTTCAATGAAGGAAACTGCTGTTCTTAATGTGTCCACTAGAAGTCGCAATAGCAATTATGTTAAGCAAGCAAACTTTATACCGGGGCTGAGCAGGGATAAACAGGTATAAACAGGTAGTGCAGCTAGCCCGGAGCTACCTTGTCGTTCTGCCTTATACTTTCAACATTATGCGGTTTGGCACTCTCATTGCCCCAAAATGTCGCTGTCAAAAAGACGAAAAGTGGACAAAGAGTGTAGAATTTTCCAAGAAAAATGGTCATCGTCCTTTTTATTCACGGAAGTAAATGGGAAACCTGTGTTTGGTGTGCTCACAGCATGTTTAATTTTACATAATTATGCCATATTTTTACCGGTCCGGCCCACTTGGGAATAGATTATCCTCCATGTGGCCCCTGAGCTAAAATGAGTTTGACACCCCTGCACTAGAGCCTCTGGACAGAGCCCACTAGAGCCTCTGGACAGAGCCCACTAGAGCCTCTGGACAGAGCCCACTAGAGCCTCTGGACAGAGCCCACTAGAGCCTCTGGACAGAGCCCACTAGAGCCTCTGGACAGAGCCCACTAGAGCCTCTGGACAGAGCCCACTAGAGCCTCTGGACAGAGCCCACTAGAGCCTCTGGACAGAGCCCACTAGAGCCTCTGGACAGAGCCCACTAGAGCCTCTGGACAGAGCCCACTAGAGCCTCTGGACAGAGCCCACTAGAGCCTCTGGACAGAGCCCACTAGAGCCTCTGGACAGAGCCCACTAGAGCCTGCCAATAGACACATGCGTAGATACTCGCCCAGAACAGAAGCATGCGTAGAAGAATCTGTGTGAACCTTCCTGCAGCCATAGCCCTCACTCCCTCACCTCTAAGACATCGGGATTGGTTTGAATATATCACTTTGTTGTGTGTTTCACTAGAGCATTCAGCTCTTGAGTATACAACTAAGTATCTCATATACATATCAATATATACCCGTTAGGGGTACATATTAACATTAGTTAGGGTTAACCCTCACCCTAACGGGTATATATTAATATTAATTAGGGTTAACCCTCACCCTAACGGGTATATATTAATATTAGTTAGGGTTAACCCTCACCCTAACGGGTATATATTAACATTAGTTAGGGTTAACCCTCACCCTAACGGGTATATATTAATATTAGTTAGGGTTAACCCTCACCCTAACGGGTATATATTATTAGTTAGGGTTAACCCTCACCCTAACGGGTATATATTAACATTAGTTAGGGTTAACCCTAACCCTAATATAAACCCGTTTCATATCGCTCTGCAAGAACAGTCTGCATGGAGACGGCTGTCAGGTGATCCATCGCACTAAGCTCCAGCACCTCGTCACTCATTGGTGGGTTAGGGTTAGGGGGAGGGGCTAGCTCACCTTGTCAAGCACCTCGTCACTCATTGGTGGGTTAGGGGGAGGGGCTAGCTCACCTTGTCCAGCACCTCGTCACTCATTGGTGCGTTAGGGTTAGGGGGAGGGGCTAGCTCACCTTGTCCAGCACCTCGTCACTCATTGGGGGGTTAGCGTTAGGGGGAGGGGCTAGCTCACCTTGTCTAGCACCTCGTCACTCATTGGTGGGTTAGGGTTAGGGGGAGGGGCTAGCTCACCTTGTCCAGCACCTCGTCACTCATTGGGGGGTTAGCGTTAGGGGGAGGGGCTAGCTCACCTTGTCTAGCACCTCGTCACTCATTGGTGGGTTAGGGTTAGGGGGAGGGGCTAGCTCACCTTGTCCAGCACCTCGTCACTGATTGGTGGGTTAGGGTTAGGGGGAGGGGCTAGCTCACCTTGTCTAGCACCACGTCACTGATTGGTGGGTTAGCGTTAGGGGGAGGGGCTAGCTCACCTTGTCCAGCACCTCGTCACTCATTGGTGGGTTAGGGGGAGGGGCTAGCTCACCTTGTCCAGCACCTCGTCACTCATTGGTGCGTTACGGTTAGGGGGAGGGGCTAGCTCACCTTGTCTAGCACCACGTCATTGATTGGTGGGTTAGCGTTAGGGGGAGGGGCTAGCTCACCTTGTCCAGCACCTCGTCACTCATTGGTGGGTTAGGGGGAGGGGCTAGCTCACCTTGTCCAGCACCTCGTCACTCATTGGTGCATTAGGGTTAGGGGGAGGGGCTAGCTCACCTTGTCCAGCACCTCGTCACTCATTGGTGGGTTAGGGTTAGGGGGAGGGGCTAGCTCACCTTGTCTAGCACCACGTCACTGATTGGTGGGTTAGCGTTAGGGGGAGGGGCTAGCTCACCTTGTCTAGCACCACATCACTGATTGGTGGGTTAGCGTTAGGGGGAGGGGCTAGCTCACCTTGTCTAGCACCACGTCACTGATTGGTGGGTTAGCGTTAGGGGAGGGGCTAGCTCACCTTGTCCAGCACCTCGTCACTCATTGGTGGGTTAGGGTTAGGGGGAGGGGCTAGCTCACCTTGTCCAGCACCTCGTCACTCATTGGTGGGTTAGGGTTAGGGGGAGGGGCTAGCTCACCATGTCTAGCACCGCGTCACTGATTAGTGGGTTAGCGTTAGGGGGAGGGGCTAGCTCACCTTGTCTAGCACCGTGTCACTGATTGGTGGGTTAGCGTTAGGGGGAGGGGCTAGCTCACCTTGTCTAGCACCACGTCACTGATTGGTGGGTTAGCGTTAGGGGGAGGGGCTAGCTCACCTTGTCTAGCACCACGTCACTGATTGATGGGAGCCCCTCGGGCTTCTGAACACAGGCCGGCATGAACTGGAAGCGGAGCAGGTAGTCCCTGTTGTACTGCCTCTTCCCGGGGGACTCCGCCAGGTCTGGGGGGACGACAGACACCAGGAGTGGGAAGGAATGAGGGGGAACATTTACAGTTTAGTGATTAGTATGGACCCACAGACAGCACCACAGTAAAACACTTCAGTACTAACCCTTCTCCATAAACCAGAGCCAAACCACGGACCCCAGGGACGACACCAGGGCCCCCCCAGGACGGACCCCTGGGACGACACCAGGGCCCCCCAGGACGGACCCCTGGGACCACACCAGGGCCCCCCAGGACGGACCCCAGGGACGACACCAGGGCCCCCCAGGACGGACCGCTGGGACGACACCAGGGCCCCCCAGGACGGACCCCTGGGACGACACCAGGGCCCCCCAGGACGGACCCCTGGGACGACACCAGGGCCCCCCAGGACGGACCCCTGGGACGACACCAGGGCCCCCCCAGGACGGACCCCTGGGACGACACCAGGACGGACCCCTGGGACGACACCAGGGCCCCCCAGGACGGACCCCTGGGACGACACCAGGGCCCCCCAGGACGGACCCCTGGGACGACACCAGGGCCCCCCCAGGGCAGACCCCTGGGACGACACCAGGGCCCCCCAGGACGGACCCCTGGGACGACACCAGGGCCCCCCCAGGGCGGACCCCTGGGACGACACCAGGGCCCCCCAGGACGGACCCCTGGGACGACACCAGGGCCCCCCCAGGGCGGACCCCCCCCGGCCTGCAGCGCCCCCCCTCACCTTCCGTGTCCGGGGCTCCGGAGCTCTCCTTGTCCCCCGGGCCGCCGCCGCTGTCGCTGCTCTCCGTCTCCGAGGCGTGCCCCGCCCCGTTCCTCATAGGCCCCGCCCCGTTCCTCATAGGCCCCGCCCCGTTCCTCATGGGCTCCGCCTCTCCGTTCTCCTCCGGGGCGGCGGGCTGGGCGGGGGCCCCCCTGACCAGGAACCGGGCCGGGATGGTGGGGGGGATGTTGGGCGTGGGCAGCAGGGCGGCCGGGCGCGGGGGGGTGTGGGGGCAGCACCGCAGGGGGCTCTGCTCCTCCTGGGGGGGACACACGGCGGGGCAACATGAGGGCCTCGGGTCCTCACTGGGGGGGACACACGGCGGGGCAACATGAGGGCCTCTGGTCCTCACTGGGGGGGGACACACGGCGGGGCAACATGAGGGCCTCTGGTCCTCACTGGGGGGGACACACGGCGGGGCAACATGAGGGCCTCGGGTCCTCACTGGGGGGGACACACGGCGGGGCAACATGAGGGCCTCTGGTCCTCACCGGGGCCTTGAGACCCTTTCTACCATGGGGACGTGCACCGGGATGTTATCAGAGGACCAGCCTAGACGCCTCTCGCTCCACACTGGAGCTCAGGGTGCAGTTCTGGGTGTCTAACATGTGTTCAGCTGGCTCCACACTGACTGGAGCTCAGGGTGCAGTTCTGGGTGTCTAACATGTGTTCAGCTGGCTCCACTGGAGCTCAGGGTGCAGTTCTGGGTGTCTAACATGTGTTCAGCTGGCTCCACTGGAGCTCAGGGTGCAGTTCTGGGTGTCTAACATGTGTTCAGCTGGCTCCACTGGAGCTCAGGGTGCAGTTCTGGGTGTCTAACCTGTGTTCAGCTGGCTCCACTGGAGCTCAGGGTGCAGTTCTGGGTGTCTAACATGTGTTCAGCTGGCTCCACTGGAGCTCAGGGTGCAGTTCTGGGTGTCTAACATGTGTTCAGCTGGCTCCACTGGAGCTCAGGGTGCAGTTCTGGGTGTCTAACATGTGTTCAGCTGGCTCCACTGGAGCTCAGGGTGCAGTTCTGGGTGTCTAACATGTGTTCAGCTGGCTCCACTGGAGCTCAGGGTGCAGTTCTGGGTGTCTAACATGTGTTCAGCTGGCTCCACTGGAGCTCAGGGTGCAGTTCTGGGTGTCTAACCTGTGTTCAGCTGGCTCCACTGGAGCTCAGGGTGCAGTTCTGGGTGTCTAACATGTGTTCAGCTGGCTCCACACTGGAGCTCAGGGTGCAGTTCTGGGTGTCTAACATGTGTTCAGCTGGCTCCACTGGAGCTCAGGGTGCAGTTCTGGGTGTCTAACCTGTGTTCAGCTGGCTCCACTGGAGCTCAGGGTGCAGTTCTGGGTGTCTAACATGTGTTCAGCTGGCTCCACTGGAGCTCAGGGTGCAGTTCTGGGTGTCTAACATGTGTTCAGCTGGCTCCACTGGAGCTCAGGGTGCAGTTCTGGGTGTCTAACATGTGTTCAGCTGGCTCCACTGGAGCTCAGGGTGCAGTTCTGGGTGTCTAACATGTGTTCAGCTGGCTCCACTGGAGCTCAGGGTGCAGTTCTGGGTGTCTAACATGTGTTCAGCTGGCTCCACTGGAGCTCAGGGTGCAGTTCTGGGTGTCTAACCTGTGTTCAGCTGGCTCCACTGGAGCTCAGGGTGCAGTTCTGGGTGTCTAACATGTGTTCAGCTGGCTCCACTGGAGCTCAGGGTGCAGTTCTGGGTGTCTAACCTGTGTTCAGCTGGCTCCACTGGAGCTCAGGGTGCAGTTCTGGGTGTCTAACATGTGTTCAGCTGGCTCCACTGGAGCTCAGGGTGCAGTTCTGGGTGTCTAACATGGCCATGAGGTAATTTGACCTGCAGTGAGTACAGAGCCACCGTGACATTGAGGAGCAGGTGGGGGCGGCCTCCTCACCTTGCTCTCCTTCTGGGGGCCCTCTCCTCCAGGGACCTCGTTTGGTTTCCTCCAGCTCTTTGGTGTGGCAGAAGAAGTCTGGCCGACTGCAACACACACACACACACACACACACACACACACACACACACACACACACACACACACACACACACACACACACACACACACACACACACACACACACACACACACACACACACACACGTTTACTAATTTGCATTTGAATTTGCAATGGCGGAAACAATAGCAAATGTGGTTGAAACATGGAGTAGACTACATTAAAGTCAATGTCATCAACGTTACTTTGGATACACACAGGGGAACAGACTCAAAGCACAGAGAAAATCTAAGAACAAAACTGTGATGATCACATGGGGCAAAATATAATGTTTTCCATGTGACCTGGCCTGCACAGCTGGCTCTACCGTATGGCTTTAATAAATAGGAGAAACAATTTCCACGAAAGAAGCTTTGTTAAACAGCCCTTCTAGTACATGCATACTGCCAACGTACCTTAAAGGCAGTTTAGACAGATGAGTCGCTCTCCAGCCTATTGAGTACCAGTTGTTATAGTGAGGAAACTGCCTTTGATGAGGGGAGAAAGTAGTAATATATATATATATATATATATGGGCTGTTAAAATGAGAGCGAAAACAATGAGATAACGTAATCTTTTTATTTTTATTTTTTATCGATTAATAAAAATTTACCAATGTCAACCCACAAAATGTCAACACTCATATCAGAACTCCTTTTTGTTTTTAGTTCCACTTACTTTACGTTAGACTTGCAATAAGCGACTGCCTGTTTACAATTCCCAAAACTGTGGCGTTCCGTATTTCATATTCAACCCACACTGAGTGAATCAATAAAACTCAAGATCCATCCATCCATCCATCCATCCATCTATGTATACATGCACACAGTGTAGTTCCACTGCTCACCTGTAGTGGGACTCTTCCTGGCGAGTGCTTGCGGGTGGGACCCTGCCTTCTGGGCCCCTGCCTTCTGGGCCCCTGCCTTCTGGGCCCCTGCCTTCTGGGCCCCTGCCGTGCCATCAGCCAGCCCAGTAGGGGACTCCAGGCCCGCTTTCAGAGGAAGAGCTTTAGTGTCCACAGGCTTGCTGGGCTCCCCAGCCTCCGCCGGGGCCTGCACCAGCGGGGGCAGGCCAGGAGGGGGCGCAGGCATGGACGTCAAGGGGGCAGAGGAGCAGGACAGGGTGACCGGAACCACGGCGACAGGAGTCTTAAGGGCCACATGGGCCCCAGGGCAAGCAGTGGCCCCCACCGGGCTCTTCTCTGTGGCCAGCGGCTCCTGGGAAACCTCTTTAGAGGCCGGTGACGAAGCCTGGGGCTGGAGTACAGCTGAGGCCAGAGGGGAAGGCTCTTGCGCTGGGGAGTGCGGCTCGGCTGGGGGGTCTTCGAGGCCATTGAGGGCCTCGGGAGCTTGGACCGGTGGAGTGGCCAGAGCGCAGGGGGTCTCTGGAAGAGGCTGCTCTGTGCTGGGGGTCTGAGGAGGGGCTGCAAGCAAGGCCTGGGGCTCCTTGGGGCTCTGTGTTGGAGGGGGTGCCAGGGGGACTGTGGGCTCCGTGGCGGTGGCGGAGGGCTCCACGGTGGAGGAGGGCTCCACGGTGGAGGAGGGCTCCACGGTGGAGGAGGGCTCCACGGTGGAGGAGGGCTCCACGGTGGAGGAGGGCTCCACGGTGGAGGAGGGCTCCACGGTGGAGGAGGGCTCCACGGTGGAGGAGGGCTCCACGGTGGAGGGGCGTTCCCCAGCGCTGGCCTCTGCTGCGATAGGCAGGGGGCCTGCTGGAGGGGCCGCTGAGGGAGGCTTGGGGGTCTCAGCAGGGGAGGCGGGGGGGCTGGCCTCCCGTCTCCTCACTGCGGGGTCGGGCTGCAGCGGGCCAGGAGAGGAAGACTTCTGGAGGCCCGGCTCAACTTTTGGTATTTCATCTAGAAACAGGAAATATACAGCACCCTTTAACGTGTGCACAACATGAAGGCTGGAGACAGAACCATGACCCGGGCGTTACAACGAGGCTGGAGACAGAACCATGACCCATGACCCAGGCGTTACAACGAGGCTGGAGACAGAACCATGACCCGGGCGTTACAACGAGGCTGGAGACAGAACCATGACCCATGACCCAGGCGTTACAACGAGGCTGGAGACAGAACCATGACCCGGG
>NC_082394.1:190000-291399 GCF_031168955.1 Gadus macrocephalus
TGTATTTATTTATTTTTATTTATTTATTTATTTATTTATATTATACATTGCTTTTGTAATTATTATATATTTATATTCGATTTACATGTATGCATGTATGGAGCTGCTCATTGCATTTCGTTGTACTTGTACAATGACAATAAAGCTTTCTATTCTATTCTAAACCAAACATCCTTCACATTCACAGAGCGAACATTATGAAAGTAAAATTCACATTTCTCGCTAAAAATGTTTACATAAACGCTTTTAATGGCGTAACTATGTTACTATTTCCACCCAGAATAAAGAAAGATGTCCGCCATATGCTTCTGTGCAAGCGTCACTCATTACTCTCTGCCAGTGACGTCGGGTCAAGCTCCACGCTGATTGGCTATCGCGGCTAAGCGTCACGCATAGGCGCGTCAAAAGTTCAAATTTGGTTGGTGCGTTGGGCGTGCCACAGCCCTTCAATGCACTTCATTCTCAACATAAGACCCTTCAAGGGACTCATGAGCGGGCTGAGACCTGGCTCTGCAGTCAGAGGCCCCCCCACACATGGACCCGGGCTGGTGTGAGCGTGGCCAGAGACCCCCCCCCACCCCCCAACGCCCCCCAGACTCACTGCCTTCTTCTCTCGTTTGGCGGGGGGAGGCGGCTGCGGCGTAGGCACTATGACGGGGGGCGAGGGGGGGAACACCACTCCGGGGGGCGTCCCCTGGTAGTAGGCCGGGCCCGCCGTCTGGACCGGCGCCGCTACGGCGGGGGACACCGGAGCGTGGTACCTGAGGGGGTCTGGGGGTCCGGGACGGGGAGGAAGAGGAGGGTTACAAAGTCAACAGGGACATTTACCACCCCCGCTAACCCTAACACTAACCCCCCTATGGCCCACAGTAACCCTAACACTAACCCCCCTATGGCCCACAGTAACCCCAACACTAACCCCCCTATGGCCCACAGTAACCCCAACACTAACCCCCCTATGGCCCACAGTAACCCCAACACTAACCCCCCTATGGCCCACAGTAACCCCAACACTAACCCCCCTATGGCCCACAGTAACCCCAACACTAACCCCCCTATGGACCACAGTAACCCCAACACTAACCCCCCTATGGCCCACAGTAACCCCAACACTAACCCCCCTATGGCCCACAGTAACCCCAACACTAACCCCCCTATGGCCCACAGTAACCCCAACACTAACCCCCCTATGGCCCACAGTAACCCCAACACTAACCCCCCTATGGCCCACAGTAACCCCAACACTAACCCCCCTATGGCCCACAGTAACCCCAACACTAACCCCCCTATGGACCACAGTAACCCCAACACTAACCCCCCTATGGCCCACAGTAACCCCAACACTAACCCCCCTATGGCCCACAGTAACCCCAACACTAACCCCCCTATGGCCCACAGTAACCCCAACACTAACCCCCCTATGGCCCACAGTAACCCTAACACTAACCCCCCTATGGCCCACAGTAACCCCAACACTAACCCCCCTATGGCCCACAGTAACCCCAACACTAACCCCCCTATGGCCCACAGTAACCCCAACACTAACCCCCCTATGGACCACAGTAACCCCAACACTAACCCCCCTATGGCCCACAGTAACCCCAACACTAACCCCCCTATGGCCCACAGTAACCCCAACACTAACCCCCCTATGGCCCACAGTAACCCTAACACTAACCCCCCTATGGCCCACAGTAACCCTAACACTAACCCCCCTATGGCCCACAGTAACCCCAACACTAACCCCCCTATGGACCACAGTAACCCCAACACTAACCCCCCTATGGCCCACAGTAACCCCAACACTAACCCCCCTATGGCCCACAGTAACCCCAACACTAACCCCCCTATGGCCCACAGTAACCCCAACACTAACCCCCCTATGGCCCACAGTAACCCCAACACTAACCCCCCTATGGCCCACAGTAACCCCAACACTAACCCCCCTATGGCCCACAGTAACCCCAACACTAACCCCCCTATGGCCCACAGTAACCCCAACACTAACCCCCCTATGGCCCACAGTAACCCCAACACTAACCCCCCTATGGCCCACAGTAACCCCAACACTAACCCCCCTATGGCCCACAGTAACCCCAACACTAACCCCCCTATGGCCCACAGTAACCCCAACACTAACCCCCCTATGGCCCACAGTAACCCCAACACTAACCCCCCTATGGCCCACAGTAACCCCAACACTAACCCCCCTATGGCCCACAGTAACCCTAACACTAACCCCCCTATGGACCACAGTAACCCCAACACTAACCCCCCTATGGCCCACAGTAACCCCAACACTAACCCCCCTATGGCCCACAGTAACCCCAACACTAACCCCCCTATGGCCCACAGTAACCCCAACACTAACCCCCCTATGGTCCACAGTAACCCCAACACTAACCCCCCTATGGCCCACAGTAACCCCAACACTAACCCCCCTATGGACCACAGTAACCCCAACACTAACCCCCCTATGGCCCACAGTAACCCCAACACTAACCCCCCTATGGCCCACAGTAACCCCAACACTAACCCCCCTATGGACCACAGTAACCCTAACACTAACCCCCCTATGGCCCACAGTAACCCCAACACTAACCCCCGCTATGGCTCAAAGTGTGTTTGGATTAAGCGCCATGTGGAGAATTGTCGTTTTTTTTGGTCAAGGACGCTTACGGTGATGGAGGATGGAAGGAAAGAAGGAAGGAAGGAAGCGAGGGAGGATGGAAGGAAAGAAGGAAGGAAGGAAGGAAAGAAGGGAGGGAGGAAGGGACAAATCAAACAAGGTTTAATTTGTCCCTCTTGTGTCCTCAGACACAAGAGGTCAACATCCATTCGCGCTCGACTTAAAGAACTCTACTGACGTTAATAACAACGAATAATAGTAGATTCAGCATGATCGAATAAAGCCCAAAATATCACAATTAACATACAATTAGTGTTAATTGTTTGTTAAAGTTCAAATGGCTAGATAACGTAATACAAAACTGTTGAATGAACAGTGAAATGATCAATATGACCCAGCCCACCCGCTCAGCCCCCTCTAGGGCACGGGGCTCCACCCCCTCCCTTATGAAGCACGCCGATCCCTCCTCCCCCAGTCACACAGCGCATGGTGTGTGTGTGTGTGTGTGTGTGTGTGTGTGTGTGTGTGTGTGTGTGTGTGTGTGTGTGTGTGTGTGTGTGTGTGTGTGTGTGTGTGTGTGTGTGTGTGTGTGTGTGTGTGTGTGTGTGTGTGTGTGTGTGTGTGTGTGTGTGTGTGTGTCTTACGGTAGGGGGTGGGGAACTCTCCGTGGCCGGGAGCAGGGTAGAAGGCTCCGGTGGTGGGGGGCTGTACGGAGTACTGCTGGGGGGGGCCCACGTAGGGAGCACTGTGGCGGTACTGGGGAGGGGGGGGAGGGGGGGGACGGGGGAACACGTCATCATCAGGACAGGGAGCACTTTACTCTGTGGCCACATCATCATCATCATCATCATCATCATCATCGTCTGGCTACGAGCTGACAGGGAAACCCTTCTCTTCCATTATCCAATGATGTGTATTTCGCCTTGTCGTGGGTGAGCCTCAGCTCGATATTAATCATGTGAATAATTCATTTTGTTAATAATAAAATGCTAATGATGAACATAGGAACGGCAGAATAGTTAAGGTAGCATCTCGACCATCTCTGTTTGGTTGCGTTCGGCGGCACCGAGAGCGGGAAAGAGCCTGCGCTGCTGCCGAGAGCAGAGCAGTGAGGCAGTGTCGCCCGCTGGCTGATGGGACACAGTGAGGCAGTGTCGCCCGCTGGCTGATGGGACACAGTGAGGCAGTGTCGCCCGCTGGGCTGATGGGACACATCACTGACTGCTATGCTCTTTAATGACTGGCATGAAAGAGGGCGACCGACAGACTTTGAAACATTCATAATACTGTAAATCCTTTCCTCAGTGGCCAGAGGGTCATCACATTTGAGTATTGATAATTATTTACCTTCCGATGGAATTCCTCACACAAGTTATCTGAAACACTTGAAATCCACAATTCACGAAAGGAGGTAATGTACGCTACTTTAAAAAACTAAAGCCCCTCCTTGAATGATATTTAGGGTTTCTGAGGGCCTTCCTCTGGACATTAAGCATCGACAGTGAAGCAGTTGTGCTTTGTGGCTTGAATACATCAATTCAGACTAAATAGAACTGCTGGGATTCACCACGGATGCGAGCATAATAGTCTAATTAAGACATTTTAAATATGGCCTGTGGATATCCCTTCTGGAATCTATCCCCCCCCCACCTGATGCATTTCCAGTTGTAGAAAAGCTCTTGCATTGAGAAATATGGAGGAAAATTGATCCTAGGGGTTAGGGTTCCTCCCCACTGGGCCGAGGCCTACCTGTGGGATGTAGTACTGGGCGGCCTGTGGCGAGGGGAAGGGCATGGGGGCCATGGTCATCATGATGGGCTGGCTCTGGGGGTAGACGGCCGCCGGGGGGTTCTGAGCCCCGGGCCTCAGGGAGGGGGGGTTGGTGGGCAGCGTGGGCCGGGCCGCCTGCATCTGGGCCCTCTGGAAAAACTGAGAGCAGAGAGGGAGAGACAGAGGAGGAGAGAGAGAGAGAGAGAGAGAGAAAGGAGGAGAGAGAGAAAGGAGGAGAGAGAGAGAGAGAAAGGAGGAGGAGGAGGAGGAGGAGGAGGAGGAGGAGGAGGAGGAGGAGGAGGAGGAGGAGGAGGAGGAGGAGGAGGAGGAGAGAGAGAGAGAGAGAGAGAGAGAGAGAGAGAGAGAGAGAGAGAGAGAGAGAGAGAGGAGACAGAGACAGAGACAGAGACCGAGACCGAGACCGAGAGGGACAGAGAGAGACAAAGGAGAGGGGAAAGAGAGAGAGACAGAGAGAGAGAGAGACAGAGAGAGACAGAGAGAGACAAAGGAGAGGAGACAGAGACAGAGACCGAGAGGGACAGAGAGAGACAAAGGAGAGGAGAGAGAGAGAGAAAAAGGAGAGGAGAGAGAGAAAGACAAAGGAGGGGAGGGAGAGAGAGAGACAGAGACAGAGAGAGAGACAGAGAGAGACAGAGACAGAGAGAGAGACAGAGAGACAGAGAGAGGAAAATGTAACATTGCCGTGAAGAGAAGGAAAACGATAACCTTTTGAATGTTGTTTTTTCATTAAAGCTGATACTCAGCAGTCGAAAGGGGAGGTCCGTAGGACAATCTCAACGTATAACAGTTCAACGCAGTCCTGAATACCTGTTCTAAAACTGGGATTAAGCAGCGAATATGGCCAAGTTGAAAAAACGATTCCAGTAAGGTGCCATCGCTGTCACATGTTGATGAACGAAGAGAAAGGCTTGAATGGGAGGCTGGAATACAAACACCGACCCCATTGTGTGGCAGGCCATCGCTGACCAAGATACGTCCTGATCCAAAGGACCTTCCTGCTGGATCAGAGAGCACTGCCTCCATGACAGACTCTCTGAGTCAGACCACTGTTCAGCGGCACTGGGCCCTAAACGCCACCTCGTCTACTCTCATCCCTACGCCTGTATTCATCCACCTCCACCCTCCCTCCCTCCTCATCCCTGTCCACCTCACGGGTTACAAGCCAGCAGCCCCCCTCCCAGCATGATATGGACCATTTCCAGGAAGCACAGCAGCACATTTGCGATGACACCCTGGTAGAGGGCGCCAGAGGGCCGGGGGACAGACGGGGGACAGAGGGGGGACAGAGGGGGGACAGAGGGGGGGACAGAGGGGGGGACAGAGGGGGGACAGAGGGGGGGACAGAGGGGGGACAGAGGGGGGGACAGAGGGGGGGACAGAGGGGGGACAGAGGGGGGACAGAGGGGGGGACAGACGGGGGGACAGACGGGGGACAGAGGGGGGGACAGAGGGGGGGACAGAGGGGGGACAGAGGGGGGGACAGACGGGGGACAGACGGGGGACAGACGGGGGACAGAGGGGGGGACAGAGGGGGGGACAGAGGGGGGACAGAGGGGGGGACAGAGGGGGGACAGAGGGGGGGACAGAGGGGGGGACAGAGGGGGGACAGAGGGGGGGACAGAGGGGGGGACAGAGGCCGCTCTGGGTCCCACGGCCTGCCCAGACCCCGGGGGCCGCCACTTAGAGGGGACCGCCATGGTCTGTACAAAGACCAAACAGATGCTGTCATTTCTTCATAACATATTTATTCAAATGGCTTCAGATGAGGTCGAGTGTGACCAGAAGGCCCCCCCCCCCATCTGAGGAGCAGTGTGGGCCAATATCTCCGATGTTGAACGAAGACAGCAGATGGGCATTAAGGAACCAGGGATAAAAGGTGCTCCGACATTAACGACGTCGGCTGACCAGGTGCATAGAAAGAATGCACAGTCACACCTTGAACAGAAGCCCCTCTGAACAGGATTGACCTGCCCTACTGGCGTACTTCACACTGATCAGTTCGACCACCAAGCTTCTGCTGTGCTGCTCTATCTCTAGTTCAGAGACCCATGGGTCTGAGAGGGAGGGCGTATCAATCTCCATTCTGATGTGGATATGGCATTTCACAATGTTTGTAAACATAGGCGTCAGATACTTCCGAGTGGCAGAACGCGCGCGGCTTCCACCGCCCTGAAGCCGTCCAGCCGGCTACGGTCAACAGGGTTACAGTCAGAAACATTGTTGTTGATCTCAAGTTGAGGGGATGACGAAAACAAATACATAAAGTATAGATAGATATAGAGACATAGAGATATCCATCTATTAATGAGACGTCCCATAGCACGAAGAAATCCTTCATTCACGCCATTAACTCTGTTTTCTGGATCGCTCTGCCCTGGTCAAATGACGTGGAAGGGTTTGTTAACTAGTGGGGCCATCGGAGACCGCTTCGGCTTTGCCACCCGGAAGAAGGTTTATTATTACTGTGACGTCATGGTGAATTGTCGTATTGATAATAAAAATAGATGCCAATGGACTTAAAGCGCCACATTTTGTTTAGTCAGGAAATATAACACAAAAATAACTGCCTCTAGTGATGTGGATGCACGTTGGGACTCACTGACCAACACCAAATCAGAGATTGTGTCGTACCGGTCACTGTGATACACAAACAGAATCACTGTGAAACACATCCAACGCTCTAAATCATACAGCGCTCTCACAGATGTTGTGAAACACAGGGACGTGTTCTGAACAACACCTTCTGAAACAAGACCTGGGGAATGCAGAACAAGCCTTCCCTCTTGGCAGCGATGAGGAAACCGTTTCCAGTCACCGGTGACTCATCAGAGAGGAGGACCGTATGGGCAGATCTCAACACCTCTCCATCAATGACGGGGGTTTCTATGACATGGCAGACAGCGTGCAGCGGCCAGCTGCAGCCACCGGACCCATCAGGTGAGAGGGTTAGGGGTGAGAGGGTTAGGGGTGAGAGGGTTAGGGGTGAGAGGGTTAGGGGTGAGAGGGTTAGGGGTTAGGGGTGAGAGGGTTAGGGGTGAGAGGGTTAGGGGTGAGAGGGTTAGGGGTGAGAGGGTTAGCGGGGGCGGGGGGGAAGTAAGGGACTGTGGCGCGTGGCCGGCAGGAACGCCGCGACCAGTGCCGGCCTGGGGCTCCGCACGTTGCTGGGGCATCATGTATGACATCATCATGTATGACATCATCGGGTCATGTGACGCCCGACACGGAGGTTAAGGGCCACTACAGAGCGGCTGAGGCCGTGCTCAGAGCGGCCGGGGGCGGGGGTCCCTAGGCTCACACACCGGACCCCTTCTACTGGGAGTTAAGATACAGTGGGAGTCTCTACTGGGAGTTAAGATACAGTGGGAGTCTCTACTGGGAGTTAAGATACAGTGGGAGTCTCTACTGGGAGTTAAGATACAGTGGGAGTCTCTACTGGGAGAGAGTAGAGCTACAGTGGGAGTCTACTGGGAGAGAGTAGAGATACAGTGGGAGTCTACTGGGAGAGAGCAGAGATACAGTGGGAGTCTACTGGGAGAGAGCAGAGATACAGTGGGAGTCTACTGGGAGAGGGTAGAGATACAGTGAGAGTCTACTGGGAGAGGGTAGAGCTACAGTGGGAGTCTACTGGGAGAGAGCAGAGATACAGTGGGAGTCTACTGGGAGAGAGCAGAGATACAGTGGGAGTCTACTGGGAGAGAGCAGAGATACAGTGGGAGTCTACTGGGAGAGAGTAGAGATACAGTGGGAGTCTACTGGGAGAGAGTAGAGATACAGTGGGAGTCTACTGGGAGAGAGTAGAGATACAGTAGGAGTATACTGGGAGAGAGTAGAGATACAGTGGGAGTCTACTGGGAGAGGGTAGAGCTACAGTGGGAGTCTACTGGGAGAGAGTAGAGATACAGTGGGAGTCTACTGGGAGAGAGTAGAGATACAGTAGGAGTCTACTGGGAGAGAGTAGAGATACAGTTGGAGTCTACTGGGAGAGAGCAGAGATACAGTGGGAGTCTACTGGGAGAGAGCAGAGATACAGTGGGAGTCTACTGGGAGAGAGTAGAGATACAGTGGGAGTCTACTGGGAGAGAGTAGAGATACAGTAGGAGTCTACTGGGAGAGGGTAGAGCTACAGTGGGAGTCTACTGGGAGAGAGTAGAGATACAGTAGGAGTCTACTGGGAGAGAGTAGAGATACAGTGGGAGTCTACTGGGAGAGAGTAGAGATACAGTGGGAGTCTACTGGGAGAGAGTAGAGATACAGTAGGAGTCTACTGGGAGAGAGTAGAGATACAGTGGGAGTCTACTGGGAGAGGGTAGCTACAGTGGGAGTCTACTGGGAGAGGGTAGAGCTACAGTGGGAGTCTACTGGGAGAGGGTAGAGCTACAGTGGGAGTCTACTGGGAGAGGGTAGAGCTACAGTGGGAGTCTACTGGGAGAGGGTAGAGCTACAGTGGGAGTCTACTGGGAGAGGGTAGAGCTACAGTGGGAGTCTACTGGGAGAGGGTAGAGCTACAGTGGGATGGGGGAGGCCCAGTCCGACTGATACGACGGGGGAGTCTACTGGGAGAGAGCAGAGATACAGTGGGAGTCTACTGGGAGAGAGCAGAGATACAGTGGGAGTCTACTGGGAGAGAGTAGAGATACAGTGGGAGTCTACTGGGAGAGAGTAGAGATACAGTAGGAGTCTACTGGGAGAGGGTAGAGCTACAGTGGGAGTCTACTGGGAGAGAGTAGAGATACAGTAGGAGTCTACTGGGAGAGAGTAGAGATACAGTGGGAGTCTACTGGGAGAGAGTAGAGATACAGTGGGAGTCTACTGGGAGAGAGTAGAGATACAGTAGGAGTCTACTGGGAGAGAGTAGAGATACAGTGGGAGTCTACTGGGAGAGGGTAGCTACAGTGGGAGTCTACTGGGAGAGGGTAGAGCTACAGTGGGAGTCTACTGGGAGAGGGTAGAGCTACAGTGGGAGTCTACTGGGAGAGGGTAGAGCTACAGTGGGAGTCTACTGGGAGAGGGTAGAGCTACAGTGGGAGTCTACTGGGAGAGGGTAGAGCTACAGTGGGAGTCTACTGGGAGAGGGTAGAGCTACAGTGGGATGGGGGAGGCCCAGTCCGACTGATACGACGGGCCTACAGCTCTAGTGTCACGGAGCCTGTGGGTGGAACGAGGAAGCGGCTGTTACTGGCCACCGCGAGGCGGAGCCAGGTCGCCGCCGTAGAAGGACAACACTGGACAACACAGATCAGATCAACAAAGAGCTACTGTCATCTCACAGGGAGAAAACCTTGTTGCGCAAGATTGCATTCAATTCACATTTTCAAGGCACTTTCTACAAAGAAACATTTGTTCAAAAACTGAATTTCACATCATAAAGTAGAAGTAAATGAACTGCAAAACTAAGGAATAACAGCAGACAGACGGGCGGTGAACAACGTGATGAAGGCCTTTCTGTCACATGCAGTTCATCAAAACTAAACAAGGCCAGTCTAGTTAACAGGCGATCATTCATTTGTCAAACATTATTAAACATCATCAACACTGAAACAGTAGCTCATTTTAAAAAGAGCCTTAGGATTAAAACCAAACTGTACTTGAGAGGGAAGAAAGACAGTAGTGGGGGGGGGAGAGATGGCGGGGGGGGGAGTTTTGAAAAGTAGAGAGGGGGTTTGTTCCTCGTCATGCCATGCAAGAAATAGAGATCAACAGGTAGGAGGAGGATCGCTAGGAGAGCTAAACGTTACCTGGACGGGCCTGAATCCTCCCTTGAGTAGTGAAAACAGAAGAGACCGAGAGAGAAGGAGAGAAGCCAGATGGGAGACAGCACTAGTGGGTGTGATGTTCCAACACAAGCAGAATGTAGTCCACCAACATATTTCAGAGCATGGGATAATAGACTGAAACTCTACGCCTTACAGGAGAACTTGCACAAATCAACAAAATCGAGTTAACATGAGGTTACCTGTAAAACATTTGTTTTACCAAATGTACCAGGTTTTACTGGTTCACTAAATATTATACAAAAATAATAATATTTCTCGGACATGCACTACCTAGTACATCTTAGTAGTCCTAGTACTTCATGTTTACGTACATAACGACCCAAGGTTTCACCAAGAGATTCAGCTTGAACTAGCCAGGCCTGGGGTGAACCGGCCAGGCCTGGGGTGAACCGGCCAGGCCTGGTGTGAACTAGCCAGGCCTAGGGTGAACCGGCCAGGCCTGGTGTGAACCGGCCAGGCCTGGGGTGAACCGGCCAGGCCTGGTGTGAACCGGCTAGGCCTGGTGTGAACCGGCCAGGCCTGGTGTGAACCGGCCAGGCCTGGGGTGAACTGGTTAGGCCTGGTGTGAACCGGCCAGGCCTGGTGTGAACCGGCCAGGCCTGGTGTGAACCGGCCAGGCCTGGGGTGAACCGGCCAGGCCTGGGGTGAACCGGCCAGGCCTGGGGTGAACCGGCCAGGCCTGGGGTGAACTGGCTTAACCCCCCAGGTGTTTCTGAACCCGGTGTATGTCACCAACGGCGATAACTTTACACGGTCAGGACGCCGCAGAGCACAGCGCTCATGTCTTTGAGCTGCGCATTGCATCATGGGACGGCTCTCTTCACTCTATGCAACTGCTAAAGTAACTGAGTTAAAAAAATACATAGATGCATGAAAATGAAAATTCTATATTTTACTGTTTATTCAGTGAACAAACATGATATGAATGTCCCTGTAAAATTGCATAATTCTATATTAGATCAATATAGATGCAGAAGGACTTAACCTCTGTGAGTTATGTCTCAGGTCAGCCTTTGAATTTTTTTGATTTGCTTTATTGATGCAGAACCAGGACAGTTTACTGTGTAGCAAACCAACAAACATCAGGCGTGCCTTCTTTATTCCAGCATTAGGTCTGTAGTATAGAGGGGGACCTAGAACATGGGGGTACAGGGGTAAACAGAGGCATTGACCCTCACATTGGCCCTCCCTCCCTGGAGAGAGGGGGTACGAGAGAGGAGGCGGGTACAATAACCTCTTGTCCGGTGGGCCAGTGGCCTAAACGCCACACGGACTCCTCAGCGCAGACATGACAGTAACAATAGAAGGCGCATCACAGGAAGCCAGACCTCCATGGTGACATCAGCCGCTCTGAGGATGTCCTATGCTCTTGGCAGATGAAAGAACGTTCAGGCCTCAATGGTAAATGCGTTTTTTTGGTGCTCTTGTGTTTGCGTGTGTTGGGGCAGAGGCAGGCACAATACCAGTGTTCTCTAGTGCTTATAAAAGCCCATTGTGTAGGCTTCAAATGTTTTTCCGACTCTGCTTCCGTGGCGACACTAAAGAGCCCGGGGCCGCTGTGCCGCCCTGGCCACGCCCCCTGGCCTGACTCCACCCCCATGCTGATTGTCCACGCCCCCTTGGCACAGCCTCCGTCATGCCTGCTAGGAAGTGTTTGTACACATCGGCAAAAACACGCCAGCAAAGAACTGCGCCAGGCCTTTATTTATAGCGGCAGGCACCGGACAGACCAATTAATAAATAACTGGATTTGGCACGGAGGCATGCGGAAGGTGAGGAGGACTGAGTCACTGCGTGTGTGTGTGGGGGGGGGGGGTGTAGATGACAGCAGTTGGTTATTAATTACAACACGGATCAGAAGGGAAGGTTCCAGGAAGTGTAATGTCTAGCGTCTTGAGGGCTGAGTCATTGGCCAAGCTCTGCCAAGAAACATCAAGGAACTCGTCATGTCCCCCCCCCCCAGTCTGAGCGGTCTAACAGAGTGACCCCAGTATCACTAACCCTAACAGAGTGACCCCAGTATCACTAACCCTAACAGAGTGACCCCAGTATCACTAACCCTCACAGAGTGACCCCAGTATCACTAACCCTCACAGAGTGACCCCAGTATCACTAACCCTCACAGAGTGACCCCAGTATCACTAACCCTAACAGAGTGACCCCAGTATCACTAACCCTCACAGAGTGACCCCAGTATCACTAACCCTCACAGAGTGACCCCAGTATCACTAACCCTCACAGAGTGACCCCAGTATCACTAACCCTCACAGAGTGACCCCAGTATCACTAACCCTAACAGAGTGACCCCAGTATCACTAACCCTCACAGAGTGACCCCAGTATCACTAACCCTCACAGAGTGACCCCAGTATCACTAACCCTCACAGAGTGACCCCAGTATCACTAACCCTAACAGAGTGACCCCAGTATCACTAACCCTCACAGAGTGACCCCAGTATCACTAACCCTCACAGAGTGACCCCAGTATCACTAACCCTCACAGAGTGACCCCAGTATCACTAACCCTCACAGAGTGACCCCAGTATCACTAACCCTAACAGAGTGACCCCAGTATCACTAACCCTCACAGAGTGACCCCAGTATCACTAACCCTCACAGAGTGACCCCAGTATCACTAACCCTCACAGAGTGACCCCAGTGTCACTAACCCTCAGAGTGACCCCAGCTACGCCCCCTCCTCTGTGTCTTCCCACAGGTTAAGGATCCGCACAGAGCATCATCCCGTTTGCTAGACGGCCGTCGAAGAGGACAATAACAACTTTGATTGAAACGATTTTGAATTTAATTAGCTTATTTTTTGGGGTTTGAGGTCATCATAAACCATAATTGAATCTGGCTAGCAGTATAAAGACCTTGATTGGCCGCGTAAACACCAGATGCCACCAGAGGAAAGATGGACATAATAACTAAACTAATAGATGTTTCTAATAAAACAGGATGCAGGTATGCCCTTTAAAGATTCTAAATGTAGAGAGTTGTTTGGACCTGAAGAGGCCCGGACTGGGTTAGGGGTTATGATCTGCACGAGGACACAGGTGGGGGAGAGGCCGGGGGGGGCATTGAGTGGGGGTCATTACCTGATGGTGTGTTGGTCGAGGGCCCGTTGCAAACTGGTGTTTGGGTGGGTGGGTGTGGGGGGGGGGGGGAGTTGAGATCCGAGAGAGAGAGAGAGACAAAGAACAGATGAACATGACATGGTAGAAGCTTGGCAGTATGATACTAAAACACAAGGAGTAGGAAAGCTGAGCGACTAGCTGGCCATCTTAGAGACAACCCACAATCAACACACTCTTATTCACAGACTCAACACCTCGCTCCTCCTGAAGTCCAGACTGCAACAGGCTCACAGACGGTTCAGCCCATTATTACACAATCCCATCAAACCCTTGAAAGACCGCAATGGGAATTTTCCTCCATTTTTTTCGTGCCAATATGCATTTTCTATTTTTTTTTTAAGAGTTAAAATGTTGAAACTGATTCTGAACTTCAATAACTGATGAAAATAAAGAGCACTGTCAGATTGTATGGCAGTCACAGCTAAAAATCCAAATATCTTCAAATCATTTGCATTGTGTTTATCAGATAGATAATCCATCAGAATCATCAGCGTTCAATTAAATAAATGAATACATAAAATCATACACAGTACTTCTCATTAGAAGCAGTACCTGACCCAGATTCAACGATCTTTCACTGGTTTCCGATGAAGACCGGTTGCAGAATGGATAAAAAGAAAACATTCCTGCTCTGAGGTCTGCATGCAGAGAACAACGCCTCCAATATGGTCCAGCCCCTGAGAACTGGAAGACCTCTGATGAGATCTGCTAACATTCAGCCAACGGTGGAACGAGGACTCCCTGAGTGAACCCTATTCTGTACCAGCGGGCTCCGACTGGGAGATGCTGAAAGATACAAATATTGAACAGAACATTTGTCCCACCCAGCGATAACCATGGCTCAGGAAGAACGTCAGCTAAGTTCTGATGTATGGACCTTGAGGCAGAATCCTGGCCCATCAAAAAGACAACATCCGAGGCTAAAGCACGATATCAAAACAACATCATGTCTCCGCATCACTCTATCCCGACGTGGATCTGGTGTCCCGTAGCGCTCTGCCCGGCAGCCAGCAGCCTCTGTGACCCACGTCACGGACCAGACGTCAACACGCTGACTCAGCAAAATCTGGATCCAACATGGCTGCCTCAAAGCAACATGATCCGTGTGTTTTGAACGCCGGCAGGTCGGCACGGGTGACCAGTGACACTCACCGGACGACTCTGAGGTTGTGCATTCATTGGCTGCGTTTGAGTAGAGTACACTAGAGGGGCGGAGCCAGGGTTCTGTACAGGGTTGTATGGAGACTGTAGACGGTGAAGAAAGAGAGAAAGAGGATGGATACACAAGGGGGATATGCGATTGTGTTAATTATTGAGAATTACAGTGCATGACATTTTCAATGTTTTAACATCGAGGAATCTGTGTTGCATGAATGCACACAATCATGGGTGCACCAGCAGCTTGTGTAGCTTGTGTGAACAGAGTGTTAATGTGTGTGGAGCCAACAGTTTATGAGTCACAGAACAGAGTACAAATGAGGGCAGCAGATCGTATCCACTGCTGTGTGTCAACGAGACCAGCACAAAAAGAAAAGCTGCTCCTGTAGTCGCTGGGAAGGGCTCATCACTTCAGTTGGCTCTGGCAGTCAAGCTATTTATAGGAGGCTCGTGGAGTAGGGGAGGTGCTTGGTAGGGAGGGCTGGAGCGCTGGGGCGTAGAAGGCCCCTGGGACATGGGAGGGGGGATAACGCCTAGAGAGCTGGGGCTCATGTCACTGTGTGGCCAGCGATGGGGGAACCCCAACCGAGATACGATGCTCTATGACTGTTGAAGTCTTAATAGGGGCACACACACACACACACACACACACACACACACACACACACACACACACACACACACACACACACACACACACACACACACACACACACACACACACACACACACACACACACACACACACACACACACACACACGGCTTTAACTCACCCCTGGGCCTGTCTCCCAGCCCTTGGGGTAGCGGTACGCCGACGCTGTGGCGAGCGATACCTGAGAGAGCGCGGCGGAGTGGGGGTGGTTGGGGGGCGTGCACGCCAAGCCGGGGTGGCCCTTTGAGAGGTCGTGAGCAGCATACTGAGGCCCAGCATGCCTGGGTATCTGGGGGCGTGGGACAGACAGACAGACAGAGGGTTAGGACGGAAGCCAAGACCAGAGTGTGGCTGCACCGAGGGCCACTGAGGCACAGTGGAATAAAAATGGATGTCATCCGCTTCCTTACTTTACGCCTCAATAGTTGGTCTAAATCTAATGCTGTAATCCATCTGGATGGTACGCCGGTACATGCAAGTTGTAAGTTGCAACTCTCCCATCTTTCTTACGGCATTTCACTGAGGCACGCCCCCTTTTAGTCACAGTAGCTCGTCGCTTTGAAAGTAGAGCGAGTTCAGTGTGAGGCCAACAAAAATGGCTGCGCCCGTAGAGAGATTTATTTTCTTTGTATTTGCATCATGTTGGTCATTTGAATGTAGATTTTAAAATGCTTTTACACACTTAATTACATTGCTACTTTATTTTTTTATCACCAATTTATGCATTGCACGGTCTTGCTGTGCGTGCAATACAGTGTAAAGTTGTGTTCTTTGTTTTCGAGCTGGTTTGCTAAAGAGGCTAATGTAGCTAACAATAACAATAACTAGCCAATGAGAAATGGGAAATATACTACGACCAAAAGGGGACGTGCCTCCACAAATGCTGCAAGAAAGCTGGGAGATTTGGAACATACGACTTGCACGTACCAGCGTACCATTCAAATGGATTACAGCATCAGCTTTGTAATGGCAGTGATGTGTCACACACACACACACACACACACACACACACACACACACACACACACACACACACACACACACACACACACACACACACACACACACACACACACACACACACACACACACACACACACACACACACACACACTCCACAGTTCAGTAGTGTCGTCTCCTGCAGAGGGAGGTAAATTAATGTCTGCAGTCCAGTGATTAGCTGCAGCTCTGTAGCCAACACAGACTCGTAGCAGTGGCCAGGGTGTTTGACTCCCAGCTGGACCTTCAGGGTTTCAAACCTCATGTCCGCAGTCTAACCTGTAGGCCTGCGGGAGAAGAAAGCCCCGGCCCCTACCTGCTCTACAGACAAACTCACTGCAGTCAGCTGTGAAGGACAGTGTCCTGCTGCTGGGCGTTTGAAATGCACACTTAGAACCAAGTAGTTCAGGGTAACGACCGTCTGCACTGGAGCCTCTAGTAGTTCAGGGTAACGACCGTCTGGAGCCTCTAGTAGTTCAGGGTAACGACCGTCTGCACTGGACTCAGGAGCCTCTAGTAGTTCAGGGTAACTCTGCACTGGAGCCTCTAGTAGTTCAGGGTAACGACCGTCTGCACTGGAGCCTCTAGTAGTTCAGGGTAACGACCGTCTGCACTGGAGCCTCTAGTAGTTCAGGGCAACGACCGTCTGCACTGGAGCCTCTAGTAGTTCAGGGTAACGACCGTCTGCACTGGAGCCTCTAGTAGTTCAGGGTAACGACCGTCTGGAGCCTCTAGTAGTTCAGGGTAACGACCGTCTGCACTGGAGCCTCTAGTAGTTCAGGGTAACGACCGTCTGCACTGGAGCCTCTAGTAGTTCAGGGTAACGACCGTCTGGAGCCTCTAGTAGTTCAGGGTAACGACCGTCTGCACTGGAGCCTCTAGTAGTTCAGGGTAACGACCGTCAGCACTGGAGCCTCTAGTAGTTCAGGGTAACGACCGTCTGCACTGGAGCCTCTAGTAGTTCAGGGTAACGACCGTCTGCACTGGAGCCTCTAGTAGTTCAGGGTAACGACCGTCTGGAGCCTCTAGTAGTTCAGGGTAACGACCGTCTGCACTGGAGCCTCTAGTAGTTCAGGGTAACGACCGTCTGCACTGGAGCCTCTAGTAGTTCAGGGTAACGACCGTCTGGAGCCTCTAGTAGTTCAGGGTAACGACCGTCTGCACTGGAGCCTCTAGTAGTTCAGGGTAACGACCGTCTGCACTGGAGCCTCTAGTAGTTCAGGGTAACGACCGTCTGCACTGGAGCCTCTAGTAGTTCAGGGTAACGACCGTCTGGAGCCTCTAGTAGTTCAGGGTAACGACCGTCTGCACTGGACTCAGGAGCCTCTAGTAGTTCAGGGTAACGACCGTCTGCACTGGAGCCTCTAGTAGTTCAGGGTAACGACCGTCTGCACTGGAGCCTCTAGTAGTTCAGGGTAACGACCGTCTGGAGCCTCTAGTAGTTCAGGGTAACGACCGTCTGCACTGGAGCCTCTAGTAGTTCAGGGTAACGACCGTCTGCACTGGAGCCTCTAGTAGTTCAGGGTAACGACCGTCTGCACTGGAGCCTCTAGTAGTTCAGGGTAACGACCGTCTGGAGCCTCTAGTAGTTCAGGGTAACGACCGTCTGCACTGGACTCAGGAGCCTCTAGTAGTTCAGGGTAACGACCGTCTGCACTGGACTCAGGAGCCTCTAGTAGTTCAGGGTAACGACCGTCTGCACTGGAGTCCAGGAATGGCCAGAAATCCTGGGCACTGCACTTTTGTCTCTCACTATGAATCCAGTGAGCACTACAGCTAAGCAGATAGCATCAAAAGCTTCATCTTAACTTCAACACCTTAATGCTCAAGGATTGATTTTCTGCATGAGCAATAGGATTATTTTAATATATTGTACAAACATTTGTTTAAATATGGTAGTGGATAATATAATCTCAGAGTCCCCATGAAGGTGACCCCACAGCCCAGAGGCAGTGGTGGGAGAAGATGGACAGACTACTGGCTAGGATGGAAGAGAGTCCCTCTCTCTCTCAGCTGACCTAGGATAAAGCAGCTAATCTAGCCTCCGTTGCTATGGGCGGAGCCTGCGTTGCTCGGGGCGGTGGTTGTGAGTAGGTACAGGCGGGCTGGCTGGGGGAGGGGCTCCCTCCTCTGCCTATAGGAGGCCTGCTGCAGGAGAAGAGAGGAGGAGGAGGAGGAGCAGAAGGGAAGCTGTGGAGCTTCTACAGACATGCTCCACATCCACCACTCTCCTCTGCAGCCGGGGTCGAGGGGGGGGGGCATGGAGGGAGAGGGTGGGGTCACGCTAACAGAATTATACTCATGTGACATAATATTAATTGTACACGCCTTTTGAAAAACATTTAGCGGCTTCTGTTCAACCTGAAGGGAGTTAACGGTTGAAGAAAGGGTCTGTGTTCTGGGTAAGGGCTAACCACCAGTTAAAACAGTGTTTAACTATATGGCTTCAGTGCATTACCAGCCCGACTAGTTACCCATCTCCGACCACCTGGAGAGAAATGATTTCTCTTTGAAGCGTGGGCTTTAAACACCAGCCTAGGGTGAGCTCCTGCTGGTCACCGTCCAATCAGGGTCAAGGACTCCAGCACCAGCGTGGTGTGAAGCTTTAACCCTTAGGACGGGTTCACTCCCGGTCCTCCTCAGTGGACTAGAGGACATAGGCTCCGGTCCTCCTCAGTGGACTAGAGGACATAGGACCAGCTCTCCCTCCCTCTGTCTGTCTGTCTGTCTGTCTGTGTGTGCTATACTCACGGTATAGACTGCAGTGACTCCAGGCTGTGAGAAGATGCGCTCGTCTATCGACTGCTGGACCCTTGGTATTCTGGGAGAAGGGTTGAGGAATGCAACCGAATCAGAACGAAAACAGACCCAGTGGGGGGGAGGCGGTGTGTGTGTGTGTGTGTGTGTGTGTGTGTGTGTGTGTGTGTGTGTGTGTGTGTGTGTGTGTGTGTGTGTGTGTGTGTGTGTGTGTGTGTGTGTGTGTGTGTGTGTGTGTGTGTGTGTGTGTGTGTGTGTGTGTGTGGCTAACAGGCAATGGCGAGAGCACAGACAGGAAACAAGAGTTGTGGTTCTATTTTTGCGGGTGCCTGACTCCAAACCAACTGCAAATAAAGAAATAAGGAGGCCAGGCTAGTGTGACCAGCCGTAACACTACACCACCACATCACTGGTATGCATCCATTGATTCATCCTCGGTGTATGGATGGGTGAACCTGATGGCTAAGATATTACAGTCTGCGCACGTTCCTTCCCCCCCTCCCCCCCTCCCCCCAAAATGCCCCCTTCTCCAGAAGAACACAGTGTACCGGCACCGGGACCTCAGGGAAGGTGGGAAATCCAGACATGGACTTGGGAGCGCTTTAAAGGCCGGAGCTCCCAGCGACAGGAGCGCCACATCATAACAATCACAAGGGCCCACACAGCAGGAAGGAAGAAAGGAATGACCTGAGTGTGTTTACTGGCTCCTGCTACAGCGCAGGAAACCCCAGAATAGAGCAGCGATAACCGCAGGAAATAGAAAGAAACTGATCAACAAATAAATGTTACCCTCCGTGCCATTCACCCCCAGTTTTGTTTGTGGAATATTTCCCTTTCTGAATGCTTAAGAACGATGGCCGCCAGTGTAACGAGAGAAAGAAGAGAGGAAAGAGAAATAGACAAAGAGAGATGGAAGGCAATGAGAGATGGTGATAGAAGGGGCCAAGACAGAGAGATAAAACGATAGGGAGACAGAGGAAAGAAATGACTCAATGAAGAGGGAGAATGAGAGACACAAGGACGAGTGAAAGTAACCTGCAGCCACACAACTGATTCAGTTGGCTGCAGTGACGTAGGGAGGCGTCCAGCACTGGCGCTCACATGGTAGAGGAAACAGAAAGGGTTTTCTTGCCTCTTGAGCCTTAAATAAATATAAATCTATCCTTTCCCCCAGCAGGACCAGCCCCTACCTGCAGGGCCTCAAGCCTTCCTGGCCCGCTGCCTGCCCGCCCCCTGGGGACAATGAGGGGGAGGGACCACAGGTTTTTCACCTTAATAATAATAATCTTCCTTTTCGATTTCTCGCAGTGAACTTTCCCTCGCAGGACCTCCAGGACCTGATGTAGGTAAAAGGTTAACATAATCATTCTGGAGTCAAATAGATGAGAGCGACCCAAACAGACAGAAAGGGGCTGGGGAGAGAGGAGTGGAATGGGGGAGGTTGTAGATCCGTCTGCCCTGACTGACAGACGGTGTGGTGGTGGAATGTAAACAGAGGGGAGTGGTGCTAGGAGAACAGGGCCCAGGGTGTGAGAGTAACGCCGGGTTCAAAGGTCAACCAGACCCTCAGCTGAGGAGGCAGAACACCAGCCCGTGACACTAGAAGGTTCCTCCAGGATTCCTCGCCCGGCTGCTGCTTATGCAACAGACATTCCAGCTCTTCTTGTACGGTCTTGTGTGGGGATTGAATTCAGGCAGAGAACATTCTGACCCACTAGAGTGGGGGCCGCCAGTCCAACTGGAGTCGCAGCGTGCACGGACATGCACTGCATTATGGGTATTATATTACGAGTGAGAGCTTATAACATTCTGTGAACCTTAAAGGTGACCTATTATGCTTTTTCGACTTTTATGACCTATAAACATTGTTATAATGATGGATAGTCAAGTTTAACCATACTAAAGTGTCAAATAATGACATACATGCATTTCGACGTATTCCCTGCTGACAGTCTGGGGTGGCTGTGCAGAGCGCTAAACACTCGGGACAACGTTTGCGATTCACTTGTTCACATTTCCGGGAAATCATCTACGTAGAGGCACTCCTGCTGCGCCCCCATATGCCAGGTCAAACTGCCCGCGAGCGCGCGTGCGCGCGCGCTTCAAGGAAGGTAACCAATCAGCACGGGGTTGGGTTGGCAGGAGGGGGGCGAGGGGGCGGAGAAGGACGAAACCGAGCGTTGACAGAGAATGCTGAAAGCGCCCAGATGAGAGGAAGAGTTTCCCGAAAATCTACATCGTTTTTTTTGCATGGTTAAACATGACTATCAATCATTATAACAATGTTTATAGGTCATAAAAGTCGAAAAGCATAATAGGTCCCCTTTAAGAATTCAATGCATTCTTGCAAATTCCGTTAAAATTTACACAAATTTATAATTTTTGGATCATTGTTTGGGTTTACCATGAGCGCTAAAGCTGTGGGCCCGGACGAACTGAAATGTGCCTGAATGACTTGTATTCATTCATAACGTCTAATACGTGGCCAAGAAAGCGACTTGACAGACTGCGGCTCCTTTTGTGAACCAACACACAGGCCGATGGTGCAGTGTGCTGTTAACCGTCTACAGTGACAGGCCTCTGAAGTCTGACATGGCCTCAGGTCTCAGAACACATCCACTACAGGCTTAGCTGCTTCAGACAGCGTAGGGAATACAATAATGGTTATGACCATTGGAAAAGGGTTTGAAGTAGAAAAACCTGCACTGTTCTTTATTTTCAGAATCAGAAAGGATTTAATTGCCGAGAAGGATTGAGTGATTGAGTGGTCACACACACAATACCCCAAGATACACAGGTGCATCATGGGGATTATTTGTAATTCAGAACTAGATGTTGGTTGCCCATGTTAGCCTTCGCTAAGTGCCCTGGGCGTGCCATCTTTCCTCCGTTTCACCATACAATCAGCGATTGTGACATTTCCTCAGTGTGTTATGCTAACGGGTGTTAGAATGTGAGCACTCCTAACTGCAGTGGTACTCTCCCAGGTTGTTCATACAGGGTTACCCTAACCCTCATAGAGAGAGCGACCGGTAGAAGTCAAGTTGTGTAAAGCGTGAGCTGAACTGAAGAAGTTCGACTTGTATAACTAAATCTCTCCCTGCTGCCGGTGCTTGTGAATGCCTTGAGGAGCGGGAGAGTGTTCTCCCTCAGAGAGCAGACACTTGACTGGTCCGAGCTCTGACGCCAGGCCGCCATCACCAGGACCGCACCGTCTCACTGTGGTCTGCGCTCATGTTGGGCACGAGGAGGCCAGGGGGAAGAGCTTCAGGACAAAGTTCAGCCTGAGGACTTCATGACCCAACGACAGCGGTGCCACATCAGGCATTAAGCACATAAAGAATACCTTCCATCCACAAGGACTCCTTACTGATGTAAGAGACCGGCTATGGCTACTGACAAGACTGAGGTCTCGGCCTAGTCCTGTAACTAACCCCCGCTGCCTTAATGATTCATTAATAACCCACCGTGCTGGTCACACGACACCTTGATAAGGACACTTGTGTCCTGTCTCTCCACACTCAGCTAAGGGCCTGAGATCGCGGTGGGGTGCAGTGCAGCAGAACTTATTCACTGGGGTAGACAGTAAGGTACGACTGGAAGGGCCCTGCTTGAATAATTGACATGAGGACATGGGACTGGGGACAGCTGCGACTGACTGCCACTGTCCCAAGACGCGTGATTACAGGACGACAGGTTCTGCCAGGAGAAGCAAAGGTTTCCCCGATTTAACCGGCAACAGTAATTAATTTACATTGCATAGGTTTACATAAATTTACAATCATACAAATTAAAGATTTGAATTTCCCAGGTTTGTTGGAGGGAATCCTCCTATTTTCCATAAAGTGTTTTTAGAAAATGAAAAGGAAAAGGGCACTGTAGCTCAAATGGCAAAGGGCGCACTCACACTAGGCCATCTGTACTGTGCCATAGTCCGTTTCACACCTGTACTGTGCTAAATTGTTTGGCTAGTGTGAGCACGCCAACCGTACTCCAGTCCAGTTCAATTCCGTGGCCTGAGCACACTTCGGAGAGGTGTGCTCAGGCCACGGTACAGACGCTAATGAGCCAACACGCTGAGCTGGATGACGTATAGTCCATGCGTCCCTTCTTTCTTATTAAACAATAAACATGACGGCAAGCGGATCACGTTGGTGCGATAGTGAAGTTGAGTTTTTTTATCAAAAATCCCCTGTTCGTCACAGCGCGGGCTTTCTTGGTCCACTGAAGAAGGCGGGGCTTAGTGTGATGGCCTAGTGTGGGTGCGCCCTAATGCTCTTAATGGCATTGGCAATGGTTCAAACTTTTACATGTTATGCATCCTGATTTCATGTGAACCCACATACGTTTAAAAATAAATATTCAAATCTATTATATTGTTTTCAATGCATTATAACCATCACTTATCATTTCTGCTACACCAAGCTTATCACGACACTGCCTGTCAACAAAAAACCAAGGCTTAGGAATAGCATCCATGGCGGATATTTTACACCCGATTCATTTAGTCCCAGGATCGACGTCAGATGTTATCAGGAAGAGGAGAATGAAACAAGCCCAAATGACTGCTTGAGCACTTCTGGCACCACACAGCCTAACAAAAGCTGAAAGGCAGAGACGCCAACACGTCATATGTGTCAACATGGAATGGAAGGAAACATTGACCCACTTTTGCATTAATGTTCCACATTGTTTCCAAACTGTCAAATGCCAAAGACTGCCCTACAGACACAAACAAAACGTTGATAACATGGGATGTGCCGACATATTAACAGGTTAATGAAGGTCACCTCATTCTGCCGAGGCAGCCGCCTTCATAGTCACTGAATAGTCAGAGGTATTGCCAACTACCACACCTCTTGTGACAATATTGTCCTGTATAATGGGAGATAAAAGACGAGGCCTTGTCCCTCACCAAAGCCCACCTGGAGGGCTATTGATGGGGTTGTATCGCTCTGCTTTGACCATGGCTCTCCCTGGAGAACATAAAGAACCGTGGACAAGGGCCACCTGTACACTGACCCCGGCCTCACACACAAAGCCTGGTTCGGGGCCATGAGGGAGGGCTGGACCGTGGCACTCCCCTGCCTCATCAGCAGCTTACTGTAAAGCCACTTAAGTGCTCTGAGAGCGAGAGAGAGAGCAAGAGAGAGAATCACAAACATGGGAGTTCATTGCAGTTACAAAAAACCTATATCCTCTACACGATTCAGTGAACCACTGGGAAAAACCACAAGTGTGGCCAATGAAACCCCTCCTTTCCAATCCATTAAACACAACCAATCGGGACGCTCCACGGCCTCAGCCAGGAGTTCAATCAAACACAAGGTGACTGAATCACTCTCCAAGCGCCAGGTTTTACTTTGGTAAACCACAATGTACGATATCAGACTGAAACCTCCCGATGGGGATATCCACGACGCAATATGAAAGCAAGGCTGATGTGACGTTTGTTTGCATCGGTTCACAGTGCAGGGCCTCGCCGGAGCGGCCCGCGGGCTGCCTGGAGCGGCCCGCGGGCTGCCTGGAGCGGCCTGCGGGCTGCCTGGAGCCCCTCAGCACTCTGGGAAGGAGCAGGAAGTAGCTTGAGCCAGTGTAGATGGTAGAGAAGGCTTTCCCATGCTAACACACACACACACACAGTTTAATCTCCTCGCCGTACCTGACCACCCACTGTGTTTTCCGTTTTTCATCCCAGAAAACTTTTTTCTCTTAGATAGAACTTAATTCTATCTTAACAGAATCAACATTGTATTCGTCGACACGCAACAGAGTCGCCAGCTGTTTTCATGAGCATGATTATGTTATTGAATGTAGTTCATCCAGGACAGAAAATGAACAACACTGGGATAAGGGTTTCTTTAAAGTGGAGTAGGCAATGGCATGGTCACTTACTTCATTTACTTACTGTATGACTCATTCTTACGTCATTTACAGTTTTACTGTTTACAAGACAACTAAACTAAAATGAACTGAATATATCGGCAACATAGTGGTGGTTCATTTAGAAGCTGCTAATGTCATGAAGGAATTTTAATCCTTTGAGTTGAATAATCAAATGGAATTCCACTTTAGGAGTTGGCAGAGGCAGAAACCAGGGTTTGTAACTTGAACATCCCAATTCAACCCTTTTAACAAAGACTACAATCACAATAGTCAGGTGGTTAGGGTTTGACTTCATGCTGAAAGGTCTGAGTTCAAAACACATGAAATCTACCGTCTATCTTTAGGCTTCAGCAAAGACGCCCTCACCTGCTCATGAATCATAGGCGTCTAATTCGATTCGCTACAAGTCGCAGCTCGATAATTATTTATTTTCATAATCAACAACAACTGAAGGTCTACAGCCCGCAAAGCGCTGTAGTCGTTGTGCCAGTCGGTCGGTAACACCGTAAGAAGAGCCACAGGCAGCAGCCTTAAGGGGGCGCTCCTGCAGCCCGCTGACGGTGTCATGGTGTCTCCAAACGTAGCAGAGTGACCGCAGAGTCCAGTGGTGGCTGGGTAGCAACACACAGCCTGAGCTCATGAGGTACAGCGCCTGCATGCTCCAGCCTCACCACCTGTCCTGGAACATGGGAGCTGGCCACGCCAAGCCCCCCACCCAGCCAGGAAACACAGGGTTCCCCACTGCAGCCCCGAGCGGGGACTGGGACTGGCCGCTGGACAGGACTTTGGGCCTGGTTCTCCCAAACCAGCAAACCACTAAACTCATTCCCTCACTCTCCACCTCAGGCTGGTGTGTGGTGAGCGTTCTGGCGCTGATTGGCTGCCGTGCATCACCCAAGTGGGTGCTACACACTGGTGAGGTCGCCCCCGTCACTGTAAAGCGTCTTTGGGTGTCCAGAAAAGCACTATATAAATTGAATAAATTATTAAACTCGCTCATTCCTTTTAAGCCTTGAAATGTTTCCCTCTGACAGAGCCAACCACTCATTTAAAAGGAAATTATTCAAAGTGTGGTATTGTCAATGGATGACCAAGCCCTCAGGAGAGCGAGACGCCTGCACTCTAAATACTCATCACATAGCAATCGTTCAGAACAGAGGAAGAAGGACGAAGAAGAAGAAGAAAGGGTTAACAGGAAGAGAGACTGACGAAACGCCTTGTGTTTCCTGGCTGAGCTAGGCAGTGGCTGGTGGTGGGACAGGAAGGCAGGGAGAGAGAGGTAGGGTTCGAGCTGGAGAGTCAGAGATGGAAGCAGAGCGAGTGAGAGAGCGAGGAGGTAACGCGCGAGAGAGGTAGAGCCGAGACAGGCCGGCTGACCTGGGCCTTTGTTGGCAGATGGTGGGAGGCACCGCCTTGGCCCTGCGTTCTGAATGCTAAGCAGAGCTGCCATTGTCTGGGGACCCAAGCAACAGCCGCATGAGCCAGGCATTTCTCTGGCAACCAGTAGCAGAAACAAACTGCTCTTCCCCAAAAAAAGACACCCCCTCTAGTCTCCACCCCAGTCATCCCATCCTGCTCTCTCTCACTCTCTCTACTTTCACTCTCACTAAAGCTGTCAGGAAACACAACAGCACACGCATGCACGCAGGAGCATCCCCAGTGAGGGAATCCATCCCAGAGGGATTGTAGAGCGCACAGAGCAGAACATGCTACCACACGCCTGCCCTTCCAGACAGACACGGCCACACTTGCACCGACTCTCACCCAGATGGGGTGATCACCGACTGGGGAGGGAGGGAGGTTGAAAGAGCCCGGGCATTCATTCATTTAGAAAAATGACGATGCATTGAGCGGGCACTGTTAATATTAACTCAGCCCTTCTGGTGAATCTAATCAAACTATTTGTATAAACTCTTAAGAAATATATATATATCTCTAACTAGGTCAACGTTAAAAGCAATTTCTCACATATATGTTTAGCCACTGGTCTCCCATGAATCAAATGGAGATCTAGAGAATCGCAGCATTGAAGATGAAAGGGATGTTTCGTAAAATCCAAGCATGTAACAGGCGAACAAAATGTTTCAAACTTAACAAAAGCTGAGACAGCGATTTCATTTTGCAGTAATGACTATTCCGCATGCTCAAAATAAAATTCTGAACCGCGAATTGCTGGCAGCAGGCTATGAAATAAATCTGAACCATACCATCATCTGAACATGTCAGCTACAGCCAGTGCGTGGCCTTGGCATTGCTTGGTATAGAATTCAAGTTTCAGCTAGGTACCAATGGCAGTTACCACAGAAACCGTGCATCTCTGCAGCATAGCTTTACACCTCCAGCAGACACAAGAACTCTCACACCACCGCCATGGTAGTGTAGGCCAAATAAAACAGGAGATGACATAACCAGGATGACTTCATGAAAAGTTAGCTCACGACAAAATAGTACTGATTATTTACGTATACATGTTTCTAGTGACGACAGTTTCATCTAAACATTTTCATTTGGAGGGGCAAATTGGTAATGTACCACGGTGTAAGACACTATTATTTTACGGCACTAAAAGCCTATTCTATATGGTATCTTACTGTGAAATGCGCAAAGCAATCAAGATGTGTCGTACATTTTACAACAGAAGACCATACAAATCGCCAACATCAACAACACGTCACACGGTCACGACCGGTTTACAAAAGGCTGTCATCGGTAGACTCCGGCTGGCTCTGGTCACGGCAGGCCCGTCAGCTGACTCCTAGTACCCCGGTATACTGTCAAGCAGACTCCTAGTGCCCCGGTACACTGTCAAGCAGACTCCTAGTGCCCCGGTACACTGTCAAGCAGACTCCTAGTGCCCCGGTACACTGTCAGGCAGACTCATAGTGCCCCGGTACACTGTCAAGCAGACTCCTAGTGCCCCGGTACACTGTCAGGCAGACTCCTAGTGCCCCGGTTCACTGGTGAACCCCTGCGCTTAACGCGTGATACAGCATGGGGTTAAACCCCCGTGGCTAACTACCGTCCAGTGATGGATTCAACGTGCAGCTTGCGACGTGCCTCCACTAGGCTCGAAGCCTGGTAATCAAACTACTGCCCTGCTAGCGGCTAGCAGCCCGGTAACTAAGCTAGTGTCCTGCTAGCCGCTAGGCTATCAGCCCGGCAAACACACTACTGCAAAGCTAGCCGCTAGGCTATCAGACCGGTTACCAAGCTGGTGTCCTGCTAGCCGCTAAACAAAGCCGGTTACCGGCAAAGCCCGACGCAGGACGGTGGCAGCCCCGCTCCCTGATGGAAATCATTTTAACACATTTGATACAAATGGACAAATATAACGCGTCACTACGAACAACACCACTTCCCCGCGAAACCAGACCATTCAGTGATACTATTTAACCGGGCTGACTGTTAAAAGCAATGCACCCGGCATGCTAAGTCGTTAGCATAATAGCTAGCGGAGTGTCCCCTCCCCTCCCCGGGCTTCACATCACTCGATCCCCAATACCCATCACCAGTTAGCACTAATAAAATGCAGCTGTCTTTTTTTAATTAAAAGCCTTTAAACATGAAAGCTAAAGGGTGCAATGCGTCAGTGTTGAGCAGAAGGATACTGAGGTGGCAGACCGGCGGCCGGCTGGGGAGCGACCGGAGCTCCCGGCGGTAGAGACACTGAGGTCAGGGCAGTCCGCAGCTGGCTCGACGGAGAGGGGCCCCTTCCTTGTCCGCTGACTGAGACAGTGGCGGGTTTGGGGACCACTTTCGTTGGCAAACTCATTGCAAAAAAATGTACAAACAGAAACAATATTCTAATAAATACTTGTACACACAGCGCCTAGCTTGCATGCATTGGGGCAAGCGTCGCAAATGGTTGAAGCAGGCCCCAGATCCCGTTGACGAACCAGGATAACGAATAGCGACCCAAATGCCTTTTCATGGAAAGTCGCTGTTCGGATCAGCGGTGCTATTCATGGGGACGGTGGGAGGTTTGCCTCCCTTGCCCGTCCGGAACCTCCGTGGATCCGTCCAGCTCAATTCTTCAGGTAAATATAGCAGTTATCTTGCTTCCTTCAGCAATTTAGCTTTTCTTCTCAGTAAGTCTGTTTTCTATCATTTTTTTCTCACGGAGATGGGAGACTTCGTCAACATGGCGTTGCGGCCGCTTCCAGCAGTCCGGGCAGGACAGATGATTCGGCACTTCTCGGGCAGCTACGTATATACTCGGCTTATCGAAGGAGCCGGTCCGAGTATTTTCCATGACACCGAACCTGCGGTTTTGTCTTGATTGTTTTAACATACAATATTGTTTGGAGACTTCCACAATTACATTTGAACAAGCACATCGTTTTCTTTAATTTTTTCTAGAAAGTATCAACCAAATAAACCATGTTATGCAACAATTCAACGCTGCCAATTATTATACATGATTTAAATGCATTAAAGAAAAAAAAGCTATCCAAATTTTGTATCGCAACAAGTTACTTGAATAAAATATATAATAGGGTTAGTTGAAGAAAAAACGATCCGATTCGTGTACCTCTGGCGTCATCTAGTGAATATTTTGCCATATTGCATTTCGAGTTTACACTTGAGTAAGTGACCGTGTATCATGATCCAAGTTGAGGCAATAGAAGGGGGACTCTAATGTTCAGAGAGAAGGCAACTTACCAGGTCTTCATTTCCACCACGATGCAGACAAGCATGTCAAACGCCAGATGGTTGTTTTAAGATAAAATTTATTAGGCAAAATAGATCACAATAAGGCAACAGGAAAAAGTACAGGACACATACATGCATTATAGCTTACTTAGCTAAAGTGTGAAATGGACCATATATAGCGTTAGTATTATAGCATTGAAACAATACACATCACATAACACTTTCACTAGTTTTATTTTCCTGTGAGTTTTGATGTCCTTGTAGAATCATCATGACGGGGTCAATATAATTTATAAAAAAGGAGAAATTTGCATCTTCCGTAACAAAATGTGACTAACATGGGGTTTAAAATTGGGTGTGTACATATAGCAGTACTGCATCTTTCAAGGAATCACATCCCATGGCTTCATCTCAAGTGTCCTGTCCACAGTGTCATCCCGTCTATTTACAGTCATTCATTAATCAAGCTAAAAAAACCATAGAAAAGTTAAAACAAAAACCAAGGACTTAAAAAGGCATTCAAATGAGTGGTTCTCCCATTCATTATCCGTTGGCTTGCTTTCCCGTTTAAAAAAATAGCGCACATCTGGCCCAGTAAGCAATTTTAAAACACATTTGAACGTTCAGGAAAAGGGCCCTTGCTAAAACACTACTACACGTAAGGCGAGTTTGGGCATCGGCACTCTGCTTCTTAAGCCTGTGTGTGTGTGTGTGTGTGTGTGTGTGTGTGTGTGTGTGTGTGTGTGTGTGTGTGTGTGTGTGTGTGTGTGTGTGTGTGTGTGTGTGTGTGTGTGTGTGTGTGTGTGTGTGTGTGTGTGTGTGTGCTGGAACGGAACCTGAGGAGTATTAAGTAGTCAGGCAGTGGCAGTGGTTTGGTGCTTTCTGTAGACTTTGTCCTGGCAACCGTGGAACCTTTCCTCCCTCCCTCCCTCCCTCCCTCCCCGATCCCTCGGTCCGCCAATCAGCTTCCAGTGACCTCGTCATCACCAGAGGTCGCACTTGTGCCGTGGGTTCATGGGAGCGTCCGCCTTGCAGCCGAAGTGCTTGGAGAACTCGGGCAGGTTGGACACGGTCCCGATCACCCTGAAGCGGGAGGGGCTGTGAGGGTCTGTGATCACACCCTCATGGGAGCTCTCTGGGGTCCGCACCATACACCACACCTGGGGGGCGGGGAAGGAACCTACTCATTAAAAAAACTCTGTCTCTCTCTACAATGTGAACAAATGGTGCCGTATATTTAAAGTCCCTTTGACCCGTTTTCACAGACGCTATCAAAGGCCCATGCATTGAGTTCAGACGCATGTCATTGAGGAGCAGGTGAGTCATCGTCTGCTATTCCATCACTAGTCCGTCTCACATGGCCAACCATATCACATTTTGGATCTTAAACGCTAAACTGCCATTCCTACGGCCACATAACGATGTCCTTCATCGTGTTGGTCGCACACTTTAATACCAATAGAATTTAAAATAGCAATGCACTCCTTGCTATAAGTGAGCTGTTCTCACTTTCCCTTTCCTCTGTTTGCATTTGCTTGTTATGCAAATCACTCACAATGACCAAAATAAATGAATAAGGAAGGAGTGGAGAGAGCAGTGTGATGATGGAGGCGTTAGAAGGAGAACCACGAGGAGTAGGAGCAGTCAGCTGGGGTAGTGAGCCCAGGAGGGGCGATACAGACCTGGGCGAATCCCACAAAGAACAGCTGGTGGTTGGTCATCCCCAGAGCGGGCAGAGTGGCCTCCTCGCCGTTCTTACTGATCCAGTTCAGATAGGCCTGTGGGGGCAACAAGGGGGTCAGACAGGCCTGTGGGGGCAACAAGGGGGTCAGATTGGCCTGTGGGGGCAACAAGGGGGTCAGACAGGCCTGTGGGGGCAACAAGGGGGTCAGACAGGCCTGTGGGGGCAACAAGGGGGTCAGACAGGCCTGTGGGGGCAACAAGGGGGTCAGACAGGCCTGTGGGGGCAACAAGGGGGTCAGACAGGCCTGTGGGGGCAACAAGGGGGTCAGACAGGCCTGTGGGGGCAACAAGGGGGTCAGACAGGCCTGTGGGGGCAACAAGGGGGTCAGACAGGCCTGTGGGGGCAACAAGGGGGTCAGACAGGCCTGTGGGGGCAACAAGGGGGTCAGACAGGCCTGTGGGGGCAACAAGGGGGTCAGACAGGCCTGTGGGGGCAACAAGGGGGTCAGACAGGCCTGTGGGGGCAACAAGGGGGTCAGATAGGCCTGTGGGGGTTAGGGGTTGAGGTTGGGGTCAGGGGTTAGGGGTTAGGAAACAACCCGTGCGAGCAGACACTTTCTGTGATGCGCCTTTGCCCTGTGTGCTACAATAAAGATCTTAAGCTTCAAATATAAAATACAATAAATAATTGTAGCCTCTCTAATGGACTAAAAAGAAACAGATTTTAAAATGTCAAATCAAAACAGTTTTTCCTGTAGTTTTTTCATTGTCAGGTTGTCGTGTTGATCCAATGTCTTCAGGCATGAACAGTATGGCGGTGGTAGCGCGTGTTCTGGTCGTCATGGGCTACAGTATGGCGGTGGCAGCGTGTGTTCCGGTCGTCATGGGCTACAGTATGGCGGTGGTAGTGTGTGTTCTGGTCGTCATGGGGTACAGTATGGTGCGGTGGTAGCGTGTGTTCTGGTCGTCATGGGGTACAGTATGTAGCGGTGGTAGCGTGTGTTCTGGTCGTCATGGGGTACAGTATGTAGCGGTGGTAGCATGTGTTCTGGTCGTCATGGGGTACAGTATGGCGGTGGTAGCGTGTGTTCTGGTCGTCATGGGGTACAGTATGTAGCGGTGGTAGCGTGTGTTCTGGTTGTCATGGGGTACAGTATGTAGCGGTGGTAGCGTGTGTTCTGGTCGTCATGGGGTACAGTATGTAGCGGTGGTAGCGTGTGTTCTGGTCGTCATGGGGTACAGTATGTAGCGGTGGTAGCGTGTGTTCTGGTCGTCATGGGGTACAGTATGGCGGTGGTAGCGTGTGTTCTGGTCGTCATGGGCTACAGTATGAAGAGGTGGTAGCGTGTGTTCTGGTCGTCATGGGGTACAGTATGTAGCGGTGGTAGCGTGTGTTCTGGTCGTCATGGGGTACAGTATGTAGCGGTGGTAGCGTGTGTTCTGGTCGTCATAGGGTACAGTATGGCGGTGGTAACGTGTGTTCTGGTCGCCATGGGGTACAGTAGGGTGCGGTGGTAGCGTGTGTTCCGGTCGTCATGGGGTACAGTATGGCGGTGTTAGCGTGTGTTCTGCTTGTCTTGGGGTACAGTATGGCGGTGGTAGCGTGTGTTCTGCTTGTCTTGGTACAGTATGTAGCGGTGGTAGCGTGTGTTCTGGTCGTCATGGGGTACAGTATTGCGGTGGTAGCGTGTGTTCTGGTCGTCATGGGGTACAGTATGGCGGTGGTAGCGTGTGTTCTGGTCGTCATGGGGTACAGTATGGCGGTGGTAGCGTGTGTTCTGGTCGTCATGGGGTACAGTATGGCGGTGGTAGCGTGTGTTCTGGTTGTCATGGGGTACAGTATGTAGCGGTGGTAGTGTGTGTTCTGGTCGTCATGGGGTACAGTAGGGTGCGGTGGTAGCGTGTGTTCCGGTCGTCATGGGGTACAGTATGGCGGTGGTAGCGTGTGTTCTGGTCGTCATGGGGTACAGTATGGCGGTGGTAGCGTGTGTTCTGGTTGTCATGGGGTACAGTATGTAGCGGTGGTAGTGTGTGTTCTGGTTGTCATGGGGTACAGTATGTAGCGGTGGTAGTGTGTGTTCTGGTTGTCATGGGGTACAGTATGTAGCGGTGGTAGCGTGTGTTCTGGTCGTCATGGGGTACAGTATTGCGGTGGTAGCGTGCGTTCCGGTCGTCATGGGGTACAGTATGGTGCTGTGGTAGCGTGTGCTCTGGTCGTCATGGGTTACAGTGTGTAGCGGTGGTAGCGTGTTTTCTGGTCATCACGGGGTACCGTGTGGCGTGGTAGTGTGTGTTCTGGTCGTCATGGGGATACCTTGTAGGCGGCCTTCAGCCCGCCGTTGTCGGCGATGTTCTCCCCCAGCGTGTGCTTCCCGTTCAGAGGCTCCTGGTTGATGCTGTAGTTACTGTACTGCTCCACCTGGGGGAGACACAGGGACTCTTTGTGGCCCTAATCTTGTTTTCTACAGAAAATATTTTTATTTGAAAATTCGAGTCATAATTCATTTGAAAAAACATTGCATTCGGTAACCCCATATTATTCTGCAGCATCACAATTAATTGATGATTCCGCCGCGTTCACAACCATTATTTTGAAATTGGCGTCATAACTGTTTATTACTTAACCAACTTTCAAACACCTTCGTTCGAGGGTTTTATATATAATATTTTGCTGTCCATATTCATAGAAACTAGTGCAAGCACTTACAATTGCTTTACCCATTCCCTGTGTAAAACACGATGGCTTGGATAATGAATACTCAAAGAAAGCTGACTCAAGCTGTAACTTTGAGGCTTGGACGATGAGGACGAATCTTGTAAGACGCCATAAACAAAGACGCTCCTCTACTGCGCAGACGTACCATGCACTGGGTCTGCTTCTTAAAGGCCTCCACAGAGGAGTTCTTCCACCACAGCCGGAGATTCCCTTCCTTGTCATATTCTCGGCCTTCCATGAAACACACAGAACATTATTGTCGGTTTGTTTCCCATCCTGGAAACACTTATTTAGGACACGGAGTAGAGGTCCTCACCTTGGTCGTCGAAGGCGTGGGTGAGCTCGTGTCCCATCACCACACCGATGCCCCCGAAATTAAGAGCTCTAGAAAAAAATTAAATAATAAATAGGATTTAATTACTATAGTGTTAGTAAGTAAACTTATATTCCCCTTTTTTGCTTTACTTTTTTGTGTAGTCATTTACTTTTCCAAGCATGGACTTGCTCGAATGAGGCAGGTCAAAACCTTTTTATAAAATTAAGGATTAAAGGTGACAACTAGAAATAGACAAAGCCAGATCCACTGATAAGAAAGGGAGGCGTACTTGGGCCAGGCCCGGCTGTAGAACGGCGCCTGGAGGATCCCGGCGGGCAGCACCATCTCGTTCTTCGTGGGGTTGTAGTAGGCGTTGACCGTCTGAGGGGTCATGCTCCACCTGGGAACAACACAACACAACAGGGGTCATACTCCACCTGGGAACAACACAACACAACAGGGGTCATACTCCACCTGGGAACAACACAACACAACAGGGGTCATACTCCACCTGGGAACAACACAACAGGGGTCCTGCTCCACCTGGGAACAACACAACACAACAGGGGTCCTGCTCCACCTGGGAACAACACAACACAACAGGGGTCATACTCCACCTGGGAACAACACAACACAACAGGGGTCATACTCCACCTGGGAACAACACAACAGGGGTCCTGCTCCACCTGGGAACAACACAACAGGGGTCATACTCCACCTGGGAACAACACAACACAACAGGGGTCATGCTCCACCTGGGAACAACACAACAGGGGTCCTGCTCCACCTGGGAACAACACAACAGGGGTCCTGCTCCACCTGGGAACAACACAACACAACAGGGGTCATACTCCACCTGGGAACAACACAACACAACAGGGGTCCTGCTCCACCTGGGAACAACACAACACAACAGGGGTCATACTCCACCTGGGAACAACACAACACAACAGGGGTCCTGCTCCACCTGGGAACAACACAACACAACAGGGGTCATACTCCACCTGGGAACAACACAACACAACAGGGGTCATACTCCACCTGGGAACAACACAACACAACAGGGGTCATACTCCACCTGGGAACAACACAACACAACAGGGGTCCTGCTCCACCTGGGAACAACACAACACAACAGGGGTCATACTCCACCTGGGAACAACACAACACAACAGGGGTCATACTCCACCTGGGAACAACACAACACAACAGGGGTCATACTCCACCTGGGAACAACACAACAGGGGTCCTGCTCCACCTGGGAACAACACAACAGGGGTCCTGCTCCACCTGGGAACAACACAACACAACAGGGGTCCTGCTCCACCTGGGAACAACACAACAGGGGTCCTGCTCCACCTGGGAACAACACAACACAACAGGGGTCCTGCTCCACCTGGGAACAACACAACACAACAGGGGTCATACTCCACCTGGGAACAACACAACACAACAGGGGTCATACTCCACCTGGGAACAACACAACAGGGGTCCTGCTCCACCTGGGAACAACACAACACAACAGGGGTCATACTCCACCTGGGAACAACACAACACAACAGGGGTCATACTCCACCTGGGAACAACACAACACAACAGGGGTCATACTCCACCTGGGAACAACACAACACAACAGGGGTCATACTCCACCTGGGAACAACACAACAGGGGTCCTGCTCCACCTGGGAACAACACAACAGGGGTCATACTCCACCTGGGAACAACACAACACAACAGGGGTCCTGCTCCACCTGGGAACAACACAACACAACAGGGGTCATACTCCACCTGGGAACAACACAACACAACAGGGGTCCTGCTCCACCTGGGAACAACACAACACAACAGGGGTCCTGCTCCACCTGGGAACAACACAACACAACAGGGGTCATACTCCACCTGGGAACAACACAACACAACAGGGGTCCTGCTCCACCTGGGAACAACACAACACAACAGGGGTCATACTCCACCTGGGAACAACACAACACAACAGGGGTCCTGCTCCACCTGGGAACAACACAACAGGGGTCCTGCTCCACCTGGGAACAACACAACACAACAGGGGTCATACTCCACCTGGGAACAACACAACAGGGGTCCTGCTCCACCTGGGAACAACACAACACAACAGGGGTCATACTCCACCTGGGAACAACACAACACAACAGGGGTCATACTCCACCTGGGAACAACACAACACAACAGGGGTCCTGCTCCACCTGGGAACAACACAACACAACAGGGGTCATGCTCCACCTGGGAACAACACAACACAACAGGGGTCCTGCTCCACCTGGGAACAACACAACAGGGGTCATACTCCACCTGGGAACAACACAACACAACAGGGGTCCTGCTCCACCTGGGAACAACACAACAGGGGTCCTGCTCCACCTGGGAACAACACAACACAACAGGGGTCCTGCTCCACCTGGGAACAACACAACAGGGGTCCTGCTCCACCTGGGAACAACACAACACAACAGGGGTCATACTCCACCTGGGAACAACACAACAGGGGTCCTGCTCCACCTGGGAACAACACAACACAACACAACAGGGGTCCTGCTCCACCTGGGAACAACACAACACAACAGGGGTCATACTCCACCTGGGAACAACACAACACAACAGGGGTCCTGCTCCACCTGGGAACAACACAACACAACAGGGGTCATACTCCACCTGGGAACAACACAACACAACAGGGGTCCTGCTCCACCTGGGAACAACACAACACAACAGGGGTCCTGCTCCACCTGGGAACAACACAACACAACAGGGGTCCTGCTCCACCTGGGAACAACACAACAGGGGTCCTGCTCCACCTGGGAACAACACAACACAACAGGGGTCATACTCCACCTGGGAACAACACAACAGGGGTCCTGCTCCACCTGGGAACAACACAACACAACAGGGGTCCTGCTCCACCTGGGAACAACACAACACAACAGGGGTCATACTCCACCTGGGAACAACACAACACAACAGGGGTCATACTCCACCTGGGAACAACACAACACAACAGGGGTCCTGCTCCACCTGGGAACAACACAACAGGGGTCCTGCTCCACCTGGGAACAACACAACACAACAGGGGTCATACTCCACCTGGGAACAACACAACAGGGGTCCTGCTCCACCTGGGAACAACACAACAGGGGTCCTGCTCCACCTGGGAACAACACAACAGGGGTCCTGCTCCACCTGGGAACAACACAACAGGGGTCCTGCTCCACCTGGGAACAACACAACACAACAGGGGTCCTGCTCCACCTGGGAACAACACAACAGGGGTCCTGCTCCACCTGGGAACAACACAACAGGGGTCATGCTCCACCTGGGAACAACACAACACAACAGGGGTCATGCTCCACCTGGGAACAACACAACACAACAGGGGTCCTGCTCCACCTGGGAACAACACAACAGGGGTCCTGCTCCACCTGGGAACAACACAACACAACAGGGGTCCTGCTCCACCTGGGAACAACACAACCGTCTCAGGCCGGGTCTGACAGGCAGAACATTTGGTGTTTCACGACGGTCACGCATCAAGTTAGACGACGATGCCGTTTCCCTTTCTACCCTTAAGGGGTCACTCTACCCTTCAGGGGTCACTCTACCCTTCAGGGGTCACTCTACCCTTCAGGGGTCACTCTACCCTTCAGGGGTCACTCTACATGTTGGAGCAGGACGCATTCCGTCGCGCCACGTTCACCGGGTATCAGGAGGAAGGGTCAAGATACGCTGGGTCGATATCAGTGTTCAGGTCATAGCAGTGACAGGACAAAAAATGCTAGATCTAAGGTTGCACGTTTTAGAACAGAGGAAGTCGCCCTGATCGTGGTCTACAATATTCATCATCGCCCACGACCCCGGGAGGTTCTCAGAGACGGCGTCAGATGGAGCTGAAAGAGGGCCGCGTCCGTGTGTCCCATCCTGGTCAGAGTTCTGTGCTCCGCTGTGTGGTCTGATCCCGGTCAGAGTTCTGTGCTCCGCTGTGTGGTCTGATCCCGGTCAGAGTTCTGTGCTCCGCTGTGTGGTCTGATCCCGGTCAGAGTTCTGTGCTCCGCTGTGTGGTCTGATCCCGGTCAGAGTTCTGTGATCCGCTGTGTGGTCTGATCCCGGTCAGAGTTCTGTGCTCCGCTGTGTGGTCTGATCCCGGTCAGAGTTCTGTGCTCCGCTGTGTGGTCTGATTCCGGTCAGGGTTCTGTGATCCGCTGTGTGGTCTGGTCCCGCTGCCTGCTGTACAACTGACCACAGATCGTTTACAGGAGGCTGCCTGGAGCTCTCCCATCCCGCCTCCCACGGCCCAATTCGAGACGAGGGCCACTTCAGCCGGTCCGCAGGGGAACGGGGAGCGATGGCAGTAGTATTCCGTCGAGTCTCGGAGCAAGCGCACCACAGAGAGAGGGGGAGGAGGGACAGAGACTCACTGGTTCACCACTGGGAGAGGGGGAGGAGGGACAGAGACTCACTGGTTCACCACAGAGAGAGGGGGAGGAGGGACAGAGACTCACTGGTTCACCACTGGGAGAGGGGGAGGAGGGACAGAGACTCACTGGTTCACCACTGGGAGAGGGGGAGGAGGGACAGAGACTCACTGGTTCACCACTGGGAGAGGGGGAGGAGGGACAGAGACTCACTGGTTCACCACTGGGAGAGGGGGAGGAGGGACAGAGACTCACTGGTTCACCACAGAGAGAGGGGGAGGAGGGACAGAGACTCACTGGTTCACCACTGGGAGACGGGACAGAGACTCACTGGTTCACCACTGGGAGACGGAGAGGAGGGACAGAGACTCACTGGTTCACGACTGAGAGACGGGACAGAGACTCACTGGTTCACCACTGGGAGACGGAGAGAGGGGGAGGAGGGACAGAGACTCACTGGTTCACCACTGGGAGACGTGACAGAGACTCACTGGTTCACCACTGGGAGACGGAGAGGAGGGACAGAGACTCACTGGTTCACGACTGAGAGACGGGACAGAGACTCACTGGTTCACCACTGGGAGACGGAGAGAGGGGGAGGAGGGACAGAGACTCACTGGTTCACCACTGGGAGACGTGACAGAGACTCACTGGTTCACCACTGGGAGACGTAGAGAGGGGGAGGAGGGACAGAGACTCACTGGTTCCTGTTGGGTTCTTTCCTTAGCTGGTCCGCTGTCACACGGGCGGAGAAGTTGTAGTACTGCATCACGTTCTGGAAGTAGAGGTCGGACACCACCTCGAACTGACAGGAGGACAGGAAGCAGGTCAGGTCCACATCCTGTATGCTGCTCGTATTCATCGTGGTACAAAGACGTGAAATACCTACATCATTGAACACTTTGTCGAGGTTTGTGGCGTTCATGATGAACTGTGGGTAGCCCACCATGTTGTATATGGCGTCGGCCTAAGAGGGGTCAAAGGGCATGTGCAGTGAGACATCACTCCAGGAGGGGGGGTGTTGTTACAGGTACCATAAAACGCAATCAAAGAAAGAAATATTCTTATAAAAACAGCAAATCTTACTCCACCTTTTCTTTGGCAGCTCTCTTTGTCTCCGCGTCCATCCAGCTCACATACTGCAGGCCCTCCTCAAACGCAGCTTTAATCTCCAACACCATGTGCTCGGCCTGAGACGAAAGAGGAGTCTCAACAAGATGACAGACAGACAGACAGACAGACAGACAGACAGACAGACAGACAGACAGACAGGGGGAGAGACAGACAGACAGACAGACAGACAGGGGGAGAGACAGACAGACAGGGGGAGAGACAGACAGGGGGAGAGACAGACAGGGGGAGAGACAGAGACAGAGAGCGCCCTGCTCTAGAAACAAGAGACTCACAATAGCTTTGTTGTCCTCAGCGAAGGCGGATTTAACAAACATGGCGCCGAGAGCGAAGCCCAGAGCCGAGTCTGTGTCGCTCATGCACACCTTCCAACGCTCCGTGCAACTCTGGGACGACACACACACACACACACACACACACACACACACACACACACACACACACACACACACACACACACACACACACACACACACACACACACACACACACACACACACACACACACACACACAGTAAGTTCTGCATAATACATGGCGCTGCATGTAAAGACTGCCAGTGATCTATAATAAAACTATCGTTATATTGTGTTTGACACGATTTACATCATTTTTATACAGAGATGCATGACATCTTGCAAAAACTACTCAGAACAATAGGAGTATAACTTTTACATAAATATCATTAGGTTTTTAAACGCAAATACATCATCGCCAGATAATGTCACAAACGTCTGATACAACGTCATAATTTGTATACACACATACATACAAAAGGAATAGTGCCAACATCTAGAATATCAGTATCAATACTTCACAGGAGCCTCTGGAAGCGGGAACCGGCCGTAGCAGCCTGCACAAATGAAGCAGCATGCAGCCTTGATACGTGGACTGACTGAGCGTACAGCGGCGGCCATCGAGGACAGCTGGAGGGTTGGAGAGGGCTTCACAACAGCGCCAGCACCGAAGGGACCGGTCTTTTCTCTGTGTGGTCGTCGGGATTTCCCCGTAAACGCCCCCCAATGTAATGGTAATTGCATGCCTTTGTACACCTCGTAAACTCTTTTCTCAGAGACCGTGTAACAAAACGCCACACAGCATTTAATCTAGACTTTCCTAGGCAATATCGCCGGATCCTAAAACTCATTGTTGCCAAACAATTTGAGGGAGTGCACCCGTTCATCTCCGTCAGCGGTGGGTGCTGTCGTACCCCAACAGTTGCCCTTGAAAAGCGCGAAAGACTGGAAACAGCTTGAGGCGTCTCCGCAGATATAAGGAGAGGAGACCGAGGACACACACACACACACACGGTTTGTTGATCCAGCCGAGCAGCGGCGGGAAGCGAGACTGAGGGAACAGGATCCCAGATAACAGTCAGACTCCACAGGCAGCACATCATCGGATACACACACACACACACACACACACACACACACACACACACACACACACACACACACACACACACACACACACACACACACACACACACACACACACACACACACACACACACACACACACACACCAAGGCGATTAATGATTACAGGAATGAAATATAGGACTTGGAATTATAAACACACGATCTTAGGAATCCTTAAGAATAAACATTTAAATCTCCAAGGATTTAATTAGCATGCTTAGCACTTTAGCACACAAGGGATTTGATTTTCTTTTTTTTATCGCTAGGATTTTCATTCAAAGAAATTGCTGGGCTGTTTATTCAGATCCAGAACTCCCCTGCCAAGTGGATTGGCTTCCATCTGATTGGCCAGGAGCCAGTCACCCAGCGCCAGGGCCTGCTACACAGACTCGCCCGTCTGGTGCCATCTGGCAGGGCCCAGTATCGCTGGGCCAGACCGGGAACTAGTTAAGTACAGTCCACTCTGCCAATACTACTAGGAATTCTCCAGATGAGTAGTCACCAGTTTGCTACCACAAACACCCAGCTAACCGCTCCTCAAACACCCAGCTAACCGCTCCACAAACACCCGGCTAACCGCTCCTCAAACACCCAGCTAACCGCTCCTCAAACACCCAGCTAACCGCTCCTCAAACACCCAGCTAACCGCTCCACAAACACCCAGCTAACCGCTCCACAAACACCCAGCTAACCGCTCCACAAACGCCCAGCTAACCGCTCCTCAAACACCCAGCTAACCGCTCCTCAAACACCCAGCTAACCGCTCCTCAAACACCCAGCTAACCGCTCCTCAAACACCCAGCTAACCGCTCCTCAAACACCCAGCTAACCGCTCCACAAACACCCAGCTATCCGCTCCTCAAACACCCAGCTATCCGCTCCTCAAACACCCAGCTAACCGCTCCTCAAACACCCAGCTAACCGCTCCTCAAACACCCAGCTAACCGCTCCACAAACACCCAGCTAACCGCTCCTCAAACACCCAGCTAACCGCTCCACAAACACCCAGCTAACCGCTCCTCAAACACCCGGCTAACCGCTCCTCAAACACCCAGCTAACCGTTCCACTAACACCCAGCTAACCGCTCCTCAAACACCCAGCTAACCGTTCCACTAACACCCAGCTAACCGCTCTTCAAACACCCAGCTAACCGCTCCACAAACACCCAGCTAACCGCTCCTCAAACACCCAGCTAACCGCTCCACAAACACCCAGCTAACCGCTCCTCAAACACCCAGCTAACCGCTCCTCAAACACCCAGCTAACCGCTCCTCAAACACCCAGCTAACCGCTCCACAAACACCCAGCTAACCGCTCCTCAAACACCCAGCTAACCGCTCCTCAAACGCCCAGCTAACCGCTCCTCAAACACCCAGCTAACCGCTCCTCAAACACCCAGCTAACCGCTCCTCAAACACCCGGCTAACCGCTCCTCAAACACCCGGCTAACCGCTACACAAACACCCAGCTAACCGCTCCTCAAACACCCAGCTAACCGCTCCTCAAACACCCGGCTAACCGCTCCTCAAACACCCGGCTAACCGCTACACAAACACCCAGCTAACCGCTCCACAAACACCCAGCTAACCGCTCCTCAAACACCCAGCTAACCGCTCCTCAAACACCCGGCTAACCGCTCCTCAAACACCCGGCTAACCGCTCCTCAAACACCCGGCTAACCGCTACACAAACACCCAGCTAACCGCTCCTCAAACACCCGGCTAACCGCTACACAAACACCCAGCTAACCGCTCCTCAGAGCTCATTAGAATCAAGCAGAACAAAAGAGGAGTCATTACTATCAAGAGAGATATCTTCTGAATCCACGCCTCTGAACACGTCTGGCTCCCTGACCTTCCCCTCTGGTTTTCATCCTGTTTTCTGCGTTCCACAGCAGCTTGTGTTCTGTGTTAGGGTTCATCGGCGGTCGGTACATGATGTTGACCTCTCACCTTTTTGGTTCCGTACATCACCTCCAGGAAGCGCTGCTCCGCGTCCTGGAAGCGCCGGTCCAGAACGGACACCATCTTCCTGACAACCTTCATGATCATGTAGTTATTCAGCAGGCTGAAAAGAGACACACTGTCAGGCTGTTCCATTCAGCAGGCTGCGCACACAAAGACACACGGTCAGGCTGTTCCATTCAGCAGGCTGCGCAGACAAAGACACACGGTCAGGCTGTTCCATTCAGCAGGCTGCGCAGACAAAGACACACACTGTCAAGCTTTTCCGCTTGCAATGCGTGGAAGAGCAGACGTTTATAGCTCCCAACGCCAAAACAAAGAGCATGTTTCTGTGTGCCGAGCATCAATATGCACATTGTACACACGAGGGGAGCCCTGAGGAAGCAGCAGACCTTTTGTTGGTCTTATCGATGAGGATGGACACTTCCTGCAGGAACTCTTTGGCGTAGACCACCACAGGCTCCGAAGCATTGAGCTCCACCGGGGCGAAGACGTCCTTCAGGTAGGGCATCCAGTCGATGGCCGGGGCCAGGGCCTGAGAGACAACCGTACATCACACACATCAGAGGCCGTTCTGTGTGCACACTGGGACTGTGCTGTGGGGGTGAGATCCATTTGTGTATCCTTGCACATTCTTAACTTTCACCTACATTTAAAATAGTTGAAACTTATAATTACTTTATGTATTTTAAATGTTCCTTCGTTGATTTAACTAGAGGATATCTGAATGACTACGAACTTCTGGAGTTCAGTTCCATGTTAGAAAGTGACTGGTGAAGGAAAAAATAAAATAAAAAATAAAGATTGTTCTAATGGGCGGAGCCTAATCCACATTTCCTCTAACAGGCGGGGCCTAATCCACATCTCCTAATGGGCGGGGCCTAATCCACATTTCCTCTAATGGGCGGGGCCTAATCCACATCTCCTCTAATGGGCGGGGCCTAATCCACATCTCCTCTAGTGGGCAGGGCCTAATCCACATCTCCTCTAATGGGCGGGGCCTAATCCACATCTCTTCTAATGGGCGGGGCCTAATCCACATCTCCTCTAATGGGCGGGGCCTAATCCACATCTCCTCTAATGGGCGGGGCCTAATCCACATCTCCTCTAATGGGCGGGGCCTAAACCACATCTCCTCTAGTGGGCGGGGACTAATACACATCTTTTCTAATGGGCGGGGCCTAATCCACATCTCCTCACCGTGAGATCGCTGGCCTCCATCTTGTGGTAGATGAGCTCCTCGTCGCGGCGCTCGTCCTGCGGCACCGTGATGTTGGCCAGGGCGGTCTCCAGCTCCAGGACCTCCAGCATCATGTGGAGGGAGCCCTCCTGCGTGCCCCCCAGCAGCACCCCCAGCTCCACCAGGAAGTCCAGGTACGCCGTCAGATACTGCCGGCCGTTGAATCAAATGAGAAACATTATTCCCAGCCGGAGCCGATAAGCATCCCCTAAATTGTTCCTTTGAATTCAGGGGGCGGAGCCTCGTGCCTGGCACAGCCTAATAGGATAACTCCTTTTTCATTTGACCAGTTTGCCGTTCCGCGTTCTGGAGCCCAGACCAGTATATTAATCACATTAGCTCAGACTAACCTTACCTTTTGGTTTTCAGACTTCTTCAGGTAGTAATCTCTGGAAGGGAGCCCCAGACTGGACTGATCGATCTGGAACCGCGACAGAAAGGTTCTTTGAAAACCCTCAAGGATCATATTAGTTTAGGCACGGCTTGGAAAGAATGTAATTCCTCCTGGGACCAACAGGACAAAGTACGGGACAACCAATCCAATGTGTTGCCATAGTCTCACAGTATTAAGTAAAGATTTGATATATAGCATGAACAATTTATACTTCTAAATGATATTGACATATTATTATTATTATTATTAATATTATTATATATATCCCAGAATCTGCAGAAGAAGGAGTACAATAAGTCACATTGACAAAAAGGGTTTGAAATGGGAACTGCCGTCCCAATTCAACCCCCCCCCCCCCCTCCCCCCTCCAATCTCCGACGACATATAACCCAAACCCTTCCCAGGTGACCTCTGACCTGGATCACGTTACTGTTGGAGTTCTTGGCGTCGGTGCTGACAAAGACCGTGAAGAAGGGTGAGGTGCGGTAGTTGGCCGACACCCAACGTAGGACCTCCTGGAAGTTGTCCTTGTCCCATTGGCCGGTCAGGGCCCACCCCCCCGCCTGGAACGCACATCCAGACATTAGACAGGGCCCACCCCCCCTATGCAGTGGGGTCCATGGTGTTATGTGGGGACCATGGTGTTATGTGGGGTCCATGGTGTTATGTGGGGTCCATGGTGTTATGTGGGGTCCATGTGGTTAGCGTGGGGTCCATGGTGTTATGTGGGGTCCATGGTGTTATGTGGGGTCCATGGTGTTATGTGGGGTCCATGGTGTTATGTGGGGTCCATGGTGTTATGTGGGGTCCATGGTGTTATGTGAGGTCCATGGTGTTATGTGGGGTCCATGGTGTTATGTGGGGTCCATGGTGTTATGTGGGGTCCATGGTGTTATGTGGGGTCCATGGTGTTTTGTGGGGTCCATGGTGTTATGTGGGGTCCATGGTGTTATGTGGGGTCCATGGTGTTATGTGGGGTCCATGGTGTTATGTGGGGTCCATGTGGTTAGCGTGGGGTCCATGTGGTTAGCGTGGGGTCCATGTGGTTAGCGTGGGGTCCATGGTGTTATGTGGGGTCCATGGTGTTATGTGGGGTCCATGGTGTTATGTGGGGTCCATGGTGTTATGTGGGGTCCATGGTGTTATGTGGGGTCCATGGTGTTATGTGGGGTCCATGGTGTTTTGTGGGGTCCATGGTGTTATGTGGGGTCCATGGTGTTATGTGGGGTCCATGGTGTTTTGTGGGGTCCATGGTGTTTTGTGGGGTCCATGGTGTTATGTGGGGTCCATGGTGTTTTGTGGGGTCCATGGTGTTTTGTGGGGTCCATGGTGTTATGTGGGGTCCATGGTGTTTTGTGGGGTCCATGGTGTTATGTGGGGTCCATGTGGTTAGCGTGGGGTCCAGACCTGGTTGATGAGTTCCTGCAGCGGCTGGGCCCCCAGGCTCTCGATCTTGGTCTCGTTCATGCAGGCGTGGTAGTAGCGCTGGGCCTTCTCCTCGGCCTGGCCCAGCTCCTTCACCGTGGTGTTCTCTGGAGGAGGACCAGCACAGCGTTAGGAGAGCTCCAGCAGAGAGCAGCACGTCAGGAGGTGGAGAACAACCACCCCTAATGTAGTCTTGTTTAAAACGCCCAATAGATCAATGCTTACGAATACAGACGGTTTCAGAGTAATAAAGCTATAAACGTCTTAAACAAAGCCCGGCCCTTCAAAGCCAGAAGCAAACTAGTGCTAATCACAGAGCCTGCTCATGCATCCCTCGGGTTATTAATGTCACGGGCAGACGATGACAGGGTGAGGGAGACGGGGAGACCCTCACAGCGGGGCCAGGAGAGCGGCTGTGTGAGAGGAGAGCGCGTCACCTAGCAGCTGCTTCATCAGCAGCAGGTTGTTCTCCCAGAGCTCGCTGAAGGGGCTCCGGCGCGACTTGCCCTCGGGGAGGGGGTTGTTCCGGATCCAGCCCCCGCAGGCAAAGCTGTAGAAGTCGTGGCAGGGGTCCACGGAGCGGTCCAAGGAGGCCAGCACGGCCCCCGCCACCCTGACGCACGGCTCCGTGAGGCAGAGCCCTGGATGGGCTGCGGGGGGGGGGGGGGTTAGAGCATGATATTAGAACTGGATTGGTTTACCAGGAGAGCAGCAGCAAATCTGATCAAATTAAATAACTTTAAATTCTTATCGTTCTTCATCTGTGTTTATGTAAATTGGTAAATACCCTGGGAGTAGTAGACCGATTAAGGAGTTAGGTCCACCAATGGCTGCATCTAAACTAATGGAACAAGGTGAATTCCTCACCCTGTACTAATCACAAATCAAAGTAATCAAAGATCCCCTCGTTGCGCTGTGTAAACATAAAATGGGATTAAGTAACTCAGAAGTTAGGCCATCAGCCAGCCCCTCTGGCTGTGCTTGTGTGTAAGCCATCATAACATGTGTTACATACTTCCTGTTATTACAGAAGTCTGGGGTTGTGCTGCTGAAGGGTTTTAGATATCGGTAACGTAGTTAAGTTGCCAGGGAGGGGACATTTAGGTTCATTATAGAAGCATTACGACAAGCAACAGTGAAACATTAGGAACAAAAAGGGAGAAGAGTCAGACATACAGTGGTATAAACTATGAGCCAACCGTAAGGCCGACTAAGATGGCTTCCTTGAGACACTTTGTTTGGTTATTACACAGCTTACGGCAGGTTGTGTTGACAGTCAACCAACAACAAGAGAAGACCTGACACTATTCTGGCTGCCTGGTCACCGCTGGCATCCATCGCCATGGCCAGGACCACATCCATGCTCTGTGTCAACCAGAACTTCTAGTCTACTGGGAGACTAATGGATCCAGAGGCACACACTCTGACCTCTACCAGCCCCCACCCCGCTGTCAATCAATACTCAGCCCCTGCAGGGGAGCTGTCCAGCCCGCTCTCTACAATACAAGAGATCCCTGCTTCATTCCCGTTGTAAACAATGTGCAGAAAAGTCTGAGCAATGAAATTCTCAGTAGGTCTAGAATGGACTGAAATGGAAAACCTTTCTGCCAGATTCCCTCAGGAACAAACGGGAAGAAATGCAAGGATTGCAATGAGGATATTTGTGGAATTTGACTCTGGAAAACATTTTGGGCTGCAAGAGGGATGTCTCTCTCTGCCCTCCAAGAACGAGGTCTGAAGGAACTAATCTGCAGGGTTACATATATGAATATACAATATATGTGTATTCATATATGAATATACATTATATGTAAACTCAAACCAATGCCCAGCTTTAGAGCTCATCCAGGTCATAGGGGGCGTGTCCCCCAAGCTGTGATGTGTTTTCATTGAGTCCTTATAAGGAGTCCAGAGAGGGAGAGATGAGCAGCTGAGGAATGCCCACACTCACTCCTCTAGCTAAGGGCTCAATGGCAGGAAGTGGCAATCTGTTTCCTTTAACGGGAACCAGGAAACCAATACTGATAAAAACGCTGCAAGCTTTTGGACTGATGTACAACAGAGCTGCTCGAGGTTCAATAACAACTTGGCTGTTGCTCTGTTTGGTCTTGAATATAGTTTCACAATAATACCAGCTCTCTACCTCATGCCTGAAAGGTTCATTAAGGATCATTTTATGGATAGAAGTAGGTTACTGGTTGGGCTCTTGCTCCATCTTCCCTTCGTCCTTTTTCTAACCTTTTATCAAAGTGAAAACAATCAGGAAATGACGTTACTTTTTTGGAAGATTGGAAGTTTCCCCAGGGTTCACAAGTTTATTTCCCAGACTCTGGGATGAGGCCCCCTCCAGAGGGGCTTCAGGGATGAGGCCCCCTCCAGAGGGGCTTCAGGGATGAGGCCCCCTCCAGAGGGGCTTCAGGGGATGAGGCCCCCTCCAGAGGGGCTTCAGGGGATGAGGCCCCCTCCAGAGGGGCTTCAGGGATGAGGCCCCCTCCAGAGGGGCCTCAGGGATGAGGCCCCCTCCAGAGGGGCTTCAGGGATGAGGCCCCTCTGGAGGGGCCTCATCCCTGGATTCTAACAATTAAATGTAGTTTTAGACCAAAATGATTAAGATCATTTGGTTGTGTTCAGAGTAGAAGGGTGGTCATTATTTCAATAAGTAACAAAAAATGTATAATGAATGAATTAAACTAAAATAGAACGGGATATGTCAAAAAAAACAACGAGAAATGCTTCAAGATAAAACATAAACGAAACAAACTGAAACAAAACTGAAAAACCCTGCTATAGAGAAGGCTTGATGCATGGAGGGCCAACACTTTAGCGGTGGGCATAGGGACCCCGACCGGAGGGGCATACTGAGGGCTCCAGCAGTGGGACCCACCCTGGGTTAGGTTAGGTTAGGGTTAGTATGTATGGGTTAGTTACTCACCCTGCTGGTAGTAGGGTTAGTATGTATGGGTTAGTTACTCACCCTGCTTGTAGTAGACGCTGGTGGTGATGAGGGAGACGAAGAGCGCCAGCGACAAGACACACACCAGCAGCACCAGCTTCTGCTCCCTCGCAGGCCGCCCCGCCCAGCACGCCCCCCCGGGCAACGTCCGCAGACCCACCTACACACACACACACACACACACACACACACACACACACACACACACACACACACACACACACACACACACACACACACACACACACACACACACACACACACACACACACACACACACTTTGGTTTCAACAAACAATGGCCGTGGCCTCAGACCGCCTTCCCGCGCTCTGCGTGTGGCCGCCTTGTAAAGGTCAGCATTCTTCCATTTCATCTCTCCATCAGTTCCGCTCGGCAGATAGTAATGAACCCCCATTGTCTGTGGCAGGCCCAGCATAATCTGCATGCTGGCAGGATTAATGGGCCTAGCTGCTTGCTGTATCCACCTCCTCCCCCTCCCCCGTGGTGTAAACTCAGGGGAAAGGTGATGTAAAGCGGTGGTTAACTGGAGAGGAGAACAGCGCTAAGCCACTGAGCGATGAGCTAGGAGATGCTTAGCCGTACCTGCCAGCCCAACGGCCCACAGCCCAGATTCCTTTTAATGATTATTTTGCTCCACCGGTTAACTCCCCAAAGAGTTTTCCTTAGATCCTAGAAAACAAGGTCAAATCGCAGTTGGTTCAGACTTCAAACTCAACAGCTTTACGCGTTTCAAACTAAGATGTTACTCTGTTTGGTTCTTTCTACGTCTACAGAGTTCAGCGGTTTACCACCCTTTCCTTTTCCTCCGGTGGCCAAAACCCATCCAGTCCGACATGCGTAAGGCGCTGATCTGCTGCCCTGCCCTTCAGGTGTCCGGTGGAGGGCGGCGGCTCGCTGAGGCCCCTCTGGAGGGGGCCTCATCCCTGAAGCCCCTCTGGAGGGGGCCTCATCCCCTGAAGCCCCTCTGGAGGGGGCCTCATCCCCTTAAGCCCCTCTGGAGGGGGCCTCATCCCTAAGGCCCCTCTGGAGGGGGCCTCATCCCCTTAAGCCCCTCTGGAGGGGGCCTCATCCCTAAGGCCCCTCTGGAGGGGGCCTCATCCCTGAAGCCCCTCTGGAGGGGGCCTCATCCCCTGAAGCCCCTCTGGAGGGGGCCTCATCCCTGAAGCCCCTCTGGAGGGGGCCTCATCCCTGAGGCCCCTCTGGAGGGGGCCTCATCCCTGAGGCCCCTCTGGAGGGGGCCTCATCCCTGAGGCCCCTCTGGAGGGGGCCTCATCCCTGAAGCCCCTCTGGAGGGGGCCTCATCCCTGAAGCTCAGAAGGTTTGTTTTGGTTTGGACTCAAACTAAATGGAAGTCCAAGAAAATGGCCAGCTGCCAAGTGCTTTGCGGTCCCCAATGTGGTATTCTATGCAAACTCTTTAACGATTTCTTAACCATGTCTTAACCATTTCCATAAAACAACAAACCAACAACAGAAACAATTCTGTGAAGTTGTTCTAGTGGAGAGTCTCCATTTTGGGTCAGAACCAATAAAAAGGTTATTTAGAATTAAGGTTGTTTTCTTGAGTATGAATACTGACAATAGGGTTAGCCATTTTGAACGACCTGCCTTAAAGTAACACAACTTCCTGACTATAACCTTAAGGTCTCATAATCCAAAGTCATGACAATGTGTGTAAACAAAGATTCGGAAATCGTAGTTTGCATCTGGCATGAGATCAAGAACGACAACAGTGTGGTAGTCACAGTGCGGTGTTAAATAGTAAACAGCAAACCGCTCTGGCTGCACGTGAGCAACAGGAAGTAATGCAGATCTTCAGTACACTGACCCCCTCGTTGGGATGACGCACTACAGCCTATACCCTGTCCTACATAAAGAGCCCAGGTAAACATAGTGGGATCCTGTGTTGCAACCTAACCTAAATATGATTAAATGAGTTACTGAAAGCAGTGTTCTGAAATGGGATCAATTGAGAAGAAAATATATAAAATATTGTTGCAAGTGGCCTGTATGCATCGCCTTCACATGGTTTTGCAAAGCTGCACATGTCTTAAAGATATTGACGTGGATGGTTCCAACATTCTCATCTATTCTTGTTTTTTACATTTCTCACAGTGCAAATATGTTTTTTAATGAGTTTCTGAAAGTGGTGTTTTAAGATGGGACATGTTATTATAATATAACAACAAAAAAAAACATTTAAAATGTTGATGCATGATTGTGGACTATATGGAAATGATACAATTCCAGGTCTTCTGGAAATATTTTTGGTCGTAGGGTCGCATGTTGAAAAGGTTGCTGACCCGTGGAGTAGCGTCTCTTCCTAGCTATCTTTGTCGTAGACGGGGAATTGGTTAACCTCGTGATTGTTGGTGCTTTGCAATTGGTTCTCTGAATATCTTAACTGTACCGACAGATATATTTTCGTTTTTTCTTTCTTCTGACAAATGTACTTATGGTTAGTTGCTTTGGATAAAAGTGTCTGCTAAATGCCCTAAATGTAAAATGTAATGTAAATGCAAAGCAGATGTACTGTGAACCAAACTGATGTTCTGTAAACTGTAAAGCAAGCAATGCATAATAACAACAGTTGGCCAGCCCTTGTGCTAATAGGTGAGCTGTCAGTTTTAGCTGAAAGTCGAACACTACGATACTTTAAATGTTTTTGGGCTGGGGGTTCTAGGAAGGAGTGGGAGGCGTTATCCCCATCGCGATGACCAAAGGCAAATTTATGATACCTTAATTAGGCTTGTGCATGTTGGTGTAGGAGCGTTATAATGAGCTGTAGGATATAAAATGCAATGTGTGGTAAGGTGTGAACATACACATGACAAAAATAATAATATTAAGGCAAACATTTCTGTTTTTGATCCGATTGCGTTGAAGGTACAAGAAGTGATGGGTAATCCGATTTTTACGGGAAATTATCATGATAAATAGAAAAATTGATATTAGTGCTTTCCATGAAAACATTTACAGGTTTTCTGACACTATAAAGCTATCACTGCTAGAAAGCTTACTACTGGTCTGTTTTGCTTGAATCAATGATGTTATCAGTTTGAAAAGGCTCTACGTTTATGGTTAGTAACCTGCAATGTATTTAATTGTATATTTTCAGAGAAACAAATATCCAGATATTTTAAAAAGCTTTGTTTCCAGTGGGAAGCTGAAGAGGGATAAACTATGGTAATCCAATACAGGACAAATATTGATTAGAATGAAATCCCACTAAATTGTCCGTCAGGGCCAGTCTAGGAACAGTGGAGGGTTAGCCTAACCCTAACCCTAACCCTAGGAACAGTGGAGGGTTAGCCTAACCCTAACCCTAACCCTAGGAACAGTGGAGGGTTAGCCTAACCCTAACCCTAGGAACAGTGGAGGGTTAGCCTAACCCTAACCCTAACCCTAGGAACAGTGGAGGGTTAGCCTAACCCTAACCCTAACCCTAGGAACAGTGGAGGGTTAGCCTAACCCTAGGAACAGTGGAGGGTTAGCCTAACCCTAGGAACAGTGGAGGGTTAGCCTAACCCTAACCCTAGGAACAGTGGAGGGTTAGCCTAACCCTAACCCTAGGAACAGTGGAGGGTTAGCCTAACCCTAACCCTAGGAACAGTGGAGGGTTAGCCTAACCCTAACCCTAACCCTAGGAACAGTGGAGGGTTAGCCTAACCCTAACCCTAACCCTAGGAACAGTGGAGGGTTAGCCTAACCCTAACCCTAACCCTAGGAACAGTGGAGGTCGGCCGCTAAGAGGGAGGCTAGTAAATGTGGGGCCTTCTGAAATGTGTTTTATATGGGTTCCGAAAATGTTTTTCTTTGCATGCAGAGCAACGACTTTCCTTTAAGCACGGACCCTGGCATGTCGGTTAGCACTAGCCTGGCCTTGTGGCAGGCCAACACTGGGTCCAGAGGTCAGAGCACTAGCCTGGCCTTGTGGCAGGCCAACACTGGGTCCAGAGGTCAGAGCACTAGCCTGGCCTTGTGGCAGGCCAACACTGGGTCCAGAGGTCAGAGCACTAGCCTGGCCTTGTGGCAGGCCAACACTGGGTCCAGAGGTCAAAGCACTAGCCTGGCCTTGTGGCAGGCCAACACTGGGTCCAGAGGTCTGAGCACTAGCCTGGCCTTGTGGCAGGCCAACACTGGGTCCAGAGGTCTGAGCACTAGCCTGGCCTTGTGGCAGGCCAACACTGGCTCCAGAGGTCAGAGCACTAGCCTGGCCTTGTGGCAGGCCAACACTGGGTCCAGAGGTCAGAGCACTAGCCTGGCCTTGTGGCAGGCCAACACTGGGTCCAGAGGTCAGAGCACTAGCCTGGCCTTGTGGCAGGCCAACACTGGGTCCAGAGGTCAGAGCACTAGCCTGGCCTTGTGGCAGGCCAACACTGGGTCCAGAGGTCTGAGCACTAGCCTGGCCTTGTGGCAGGCCAACACTGGGTCCAGAGGTCTGAGCACTAGCCTGGCCTTGTGGCAGGCCAACACTGGGTCCAGAGGTCAGAGCACTAGCCTGGCCTTGTGGCAGGCCAACACTGGGTCCAGAGGTCAGAGCACTAGCCTGGCCTTGTGGCAGGCCAACACTGGGTCCAGAGGTCTGAGCACTAGCCTGGCCTTGTGGCAGGCCAACACTGGGTCCAGAGGTCAGAGCACTAGCCTGGCCTTGTGGCAGGCCAACACTGGGTCCAGAGGTCAGAGCACTAGCCTGGCCTTGTGGCAGGCCAACACTGGGTCCAGAGGTCAGAGCACTAGCCTGGCCTTGTGGCAGGCCAACACTGGGTCCAGAGGTCAGAGCACTAGCCTGGCCTTGTGGCAGGCCAACACTGGGTCCAGAGGTCAGAGCACTAGCCTGGCCTTGTGGCAGGCCAACACTGGGTCCAGAGGTCAGAGCACTAGCCTGGCCTTGTGGCAGGCCAACACTGGGTCCAGAGGTCAGAGCACTAGCCTGGCCTTGTGGCAGGCCAACACTGGGTCCAGAGGTCAGAGCACTAGCCTGGCCTTGTGGCAGGCCAACACTGGGTCCAGAGGTCAAAGCACTAGCCTGGCCTTGTGGCAGGCCAACACTGGGTCCAGAGGTCTGAGCACTAGCCTGGCCTTGTGGCAGGCCAACACTGGGTCCAGAGGTCTGAGCACTAGCCTGGCCTTGTGGCAGGCCAACACTGGCTCCAGAGGTCAGAGCACTAGCCTGGCCTTGTGGCAGGCCAACACTGGCTCCAGAGGTCAGAGCACTAGCCTGGCCTTGTGGCAGGCCAACACTGGGTCCAGAGGTCAGAGCACTAGCCTGGCCTTGTGGCAGGCCAACACTGGGTCCAGAGGTCAGAGCACTAGCCTGGCCTTGTGGCAGGCCAACACTGGGTCCAGAGGTCTGAGCACTAGCCTGGCCTTGTGGCAGGCCAACACTGGGTCCAGAGGTCTGAGCACTAGCCTGGCCTTGTGGCAGGCCAACACTGGGTCCAGAGGTCTGAGCACTAGCCTGGCCTTGTGGCAGGCCAACACTGGGTCCAGAGGTCAGAGCACTAGCCTGGCCTTGTGGCAGGCCAACACTGGGTCCAGAGGTCAGAGCACTAGCCTGGCCTTGTGGCAGGCCAACACTGGGTCCAGAGGTCTGAGCACTAGCCTGGCCTTGTGGCAGGCCAACACTGGGTCCAGAGGTCAGAGCACTAGCCTGGCCTTGTGGCAGGCCAACACTGGGTCCAGAGGTCAGAGCACTAGCCTGGCCTTGTGGCAGGCCAACACTGGGTCCAGAGGTCAGAGCACTAGCCTGGCCTTGTGGCAGGCCAACACTGGGTCCAGAGGTCAGAGCACTAGCCTGGCCTTGTGGCAGGCCAACACTGGGTCCAGAGGTCAGAGCACTAGCCTGGCCTTGTGGCAGGCCAACACTGGGTCCAGAGGTCAGAGCACTAGCCTGGCCTTGTGGCAGGCCAACACTGGGTCCAGAGGTCAGAGCACTAGCCTGGCCTTGTGGCAGGCCAACACTGGGTCCAGAGGTCAGAGCACTAGCCTGGCCTTGTGGCAGGCCAACACTGGGTCCAGAGGTCAGAGCACTAGCCTGACCTTGTGGCAGGCCAACACTGGGTCCAGAGGTCAGAGCAGAGTGGGACAGTCACAAACTGGTTTGTAGAGACAGACGAAAACATAGGAATTCACACCAGTTTTTTCTACATTAACGTACTATTTTAGTAACAGTGACAAAAGGGAAGAGAGTATTATGATCATAGAATACTATACAAAGACACTTAAAACCCCTAAAATAAGATTTTGGGTTCACTGGCGTTTAAGTATTAGTTCCTGTTCTTTTCGCAGTAAAGGCAGGGTAGGAAATTTAGAGGAACCAGTCAACTCAATTTTGAAAGTACCCAACTGAAAAATTCCCACCCTTCTCCCTAAAAGGCCTCTCTCCGAAGCTACTCCCCCAAAACAAGTGACTAGCTCATTAGCTTTGGCAAATGGGCTGCCTAGCCTTGTGGAAGACTCATGCACAATACATCACCGGCAGAGTGCACAGACAGAGTGCACAGCAGAGTGTGTCAGGTAACGGGTCGGAAGGTACATGGACTGGTAGGGGGTATGAAGGTACACGGACAGGTAGGGGGTACGAAGGTACACGGACAGGTAGGGGGTACGAAGGTACACGGACAGGTAGGGGGTACGAAGGTACACGGACAGGTAGGGGGTACGAAGGTACACGGACAGGTAGGGGGTACGAAGGTACACGGACAGGTAGGGGGTACGAAGGTACACGGACAGGTAGGGGGTACGAAGGTACACGGACAGGTAGGGGGTACGAAGGTACACGGACAGGTAGGGGGTACGAAGGTACACGGACAGGTAGGGGGTACGAAGGTACACGGACAGGTAGGGGGTACGAAGGTACACGGACAGGTAGGGGGTACGAAGGTACACGGACAGGTAGGGGGTACGAAGGTACACGGACAGGTAGGGGGTACGAAGGTACACGGACAGGTAGGGGGTACGAAGGTACACGGACAGGTAGGGGGTACGAAGGTACACGGACAGGTAGGGGGTCCGAAGGTACACGGACAGGTAGGGGGTACGAAGGTACACGGACAGGTAGGGGGTACGAAGGTACACGGACAGGTAGGGGGTATGAAGGTACACGGACAGGTAGGGGGTACGAAGGTACACGGACAGGTAGGGGGTACGAAGGTACACGGACAGGTAGGGGGTACGAAGGTACACGGACAGGTAGGGGGTACGAAGGTACACGGACAGGTAGGGGGTATGAAGGTACATGGACAGGTAATCCACTCATTTGATTTGGGCCGAACACAATGATTAGACAGACATAACAAAGGCCTTCGACAGCCACGTATAAAGAAGAAAATGGTCAGAGCACTTATTGATGGGGTTGAGAATTAAGACAAATACTAAAATACCCTTCTAAAATGAATGGCCCGCCCTACCTGACTAAATATTTCGCTTTCTCCAGGGAAAATTCTTTTTCACAAAAGGCCCCAAGAGGGGAATGAGTTCCAGGTTAAATAATTTCTGTTGTCTCGCTGAGCCTACTCTCTGTCTTACAGGCAGAGCTGTGAGCAGGCAGGCAGCAGGCCCGCATTAGGGGCAAACAAACAGGCTTGGCAAGGTGGATGCCTGGAGACATGCGGAAGGAGACAGGGAGTAACAGGACAAGGAAGCTGAAGACCTGCATTAGCCTACAGATTAATACTCAAGGTTTGTTTTGACCAGCGGTCCATTGGACTAGTTAGACAGACGAAGACAAACGGCGATGTTCGCTATTCACTGAACATGCTATACAGGGAAGGCAAACACGTTGGAATTAAACTGAATACCATTCGAAGATACAGCTTATTGAGTGAGTGAGTGAGTGAGTGAGTGAGTGAGTGAGTGAGTGTACCTGCATGGGTGATGAGGGGTACACGTCGTCCCCGCTGGCGTCCACCAGCTCCTCTTCGTCCAGCGTCGCCCTCTTGTAGGCCGACATCTGAGAGGTCACATGCAGAAAGGACTCCCTCAGTGATTCCATTCCTCTGCTTTAACACGCCTCTTTCTGTGCCTCTCCACGCCTCCCTCGCTCCCCCGCGTCGCTGTGGGCAGGAGCAGGCTGTCGCCGCCGGCTCAGGCGGTCAAGAAAACCCCCCCAGAAGAATAAGGGCTTTACGGATCATCAGTGGGGGTCTGTGACCGTCTCAGGTAACACACACACACACACACACACACACACACACACACACACACACACACACACACACACACACACACACACACACACACACACACACACACACACACACACACACACACACACACACACACACACACACACACACTATCCGTCCCCAACAACAACACCACCCTCTCTTCCTCCCACTACCCCCATTCCCCGGAGCGTGGCCAGAACAGAGGGAACCCCACTCCAGGCGCCTCTGAAGAACCGTTCCTCAAAGTCTCTCTCTCCTTCGGGTCTCTCCCCCTCTACCAGCCCTGGTGTTGTCGTATCTCCACAGCCCCCCCCCCCCCCCCAGTCTGACTCTAGTGTTCCTGCAGCCCGCCCCCCCCCTCAGTCTGACTCTAGCGTTCCTGCGGCTCTGAGCTTCCAGACTCGCGTGGATCAGCGTTGCTCCGGCGGGACAACAGGAAGCGTCGGGTCGGCGGGCGGGGCGCTGAGAGACTGGAGGAGTTTGCGTCGCGTTGTGTGTGCGTCCACATTCCAAGGGTGGTTCCAGCTCGCCTTTTGGGAGGAGGGAGCCTCACTGGTTGGAAAGCCGACTCCCCTTTCCTTATCGGAGGGGCCTACAGCCCTAGTGGGAGGGGCCTGCAGCCCTAGTGGGAGGGGCCTGCTGCAAGGCTCCGCCCACACACATGCTTCCAGCTCAGGGGTTGCCCGTGGCGACCGACACCTGATAGGTGTGTGACGGTTTGGTTGTGCAGTGTGCAGTGGAACTCTGCTCACGCACAAACACACAAACCCACAAACCACAAAACACACAAACGCTGGGCGCAGGGGAGACAGTGGCCGCAGGAAGCATGATGGAAAATAATGATAATATGGAACGTGTATGAAATAAAAGTTGGAAATGTTTAGAATAGTCTTCGGTTGGCATCATGATACAAATTATTTTTAAGGGTATATCATTGACTACATTTGTCACATATGAAAACACAATCTAAGTCAATCAAATAAAAATGTATTGTGTGTATAATGTGTTAAGCAGTAGAATTCTAGAAAGCATTTCTTCAAGTACAGCAAAAGGCCATTCATTCTGCCTGTATCCAAACACAGTTCAGCGGACACCAGTCCTACAGGTTTATACCTGGCCCTTCCTTATAAAACAAGATATAAGGCTGGGAAAACCACAGGCTTGGGTCAACGGCCATCGTATTCTCTTTATCATAGCAATAGCCTCGAAGGGCTCCCAGGGCACAACCCCCCCCGCAACACAGAGTCCTCTTCAGGGCTTGGAGGAGGGGGCAGGAGACAGGGCAGTGGTTGGCCTGGAGGGCAGCAGAATGGGGGTTAAGATAAGGATTAAGCTGGTGGCCGTCCAGCCCTGATGGTCTCAGTGACAGTAAACCAGAGAACCCCGTGGCTACTGATCTCAAGCCCCCCCCCCGCTGGGACCGCACGCCCTAACCCCTAACCCATCAGGAACCCTAACCCATCAGGAACCCTAACCCATCAGGAACCCTAACCCATCAGGAACCCTAACCCATCAGGAACCCTAACCCATCAGGAACCCTAACCCCTAACCCATCAGGAACCCTAACCCCTAACCCATCAGGAACCCTAACCCCTAACCCATCAGGAACCCTAACCCCTAACCCATCAGGAACCCTAACCTCTAACCCATCAGGAACCCTAACCTCTAACCCATCAGGAACCCTAACCCCTAACCCATCAGGAACCCTAACCCCTAACCCATCAGGAACCCTAACCCCTAACCCATCAGGAACCCTAACCCCTAACCCATCAGGAACCCTAACCCCTAACCCACAGCCCCAAACAAATCAACAACCCACCTGAGACACGCAGGGAGTGTGGAAGGACGCGTTTAATGTGAGGAGACCCATGTGGCTTTGTGACGGCCTACATAGATTAAGGTTAAACAGACCAAGGGTTGGCGCTTTACAGCCTCCACCTTACTCAGCTCACCTTATCAACAGGTGAGTCACTGCCATCCACCAAAAAGCTGCACGTACGATTTTAGGACATCAGAAGTCTGTATGGCTGAAGGCTCTTGGAAGTCACATTTCTGAGCTGGATAACAGCATTCCACCTTGTCTCTTAAACCCAATAAGATGGAATACTTTACCGTTAACCTCTTCACTCTCACGCACACAATTTGACAGTTTTATGCAGATAAACATGTGTTGTTCCCCGTTTACGATTGTTCTGCAGATGTGTACATTTAGATGTGGAATTCCCCTGATGTGTGACTTGTTTAGATGTGCGATTCCCCGGATGTGTGACTGGTTTAGAAGTGCGATACCCCGGATGTGTGACTGGTTCCTGGGAAAGCAGAGGATCTGAAGAGCAAAGGACTGGCCGGCTATTCAGTCGGGGCAGCTCTGATCTCCAGCTCGCCGATGTGTCTTTGGTCATGTTGGTTGAGACCTTATCGATTGTAAGTTGAGGGGCCTGAGGCCCTCGTTAGTAAACTGGGGACAGGGCCAGGGTCAGAGTTAGCACTCAAACACAGACTTTTTTTTTATACTTTCCCAACAGTGTATTTTGGAGTCTTCCTTTAGTTACATTTTTTTCTTTGATTTGAACAGCATCCAAAGGCCGTTTTTCCTTTGTAGTTCGCCCCCTCTATGCGTGTGTGTGGTCTGTTATCCAAGGTCCTTGTTAATAATTACTTTGCTGGGACGTAACAACAGCAGTGAACGGATTTGGGACATGTTTTCAGGACCCCTTCCATAAGGGGTGACCAATAGCTGAAAGCATTCATTCTAATTATCCCAACTGGCTAGAGGAAGCCTGCCCCTCACTCTCTCCCTCCATTGGAAAGAGGCACAGGAAGGAAGACAAGGAGAAACACGACACACTTTTGCATATTTGCCTCATAAACCACGGTGGTGCTGCGCCGTCAACACAGTCGTGTTCGGGACGTTGTAACCTGATGCTCGTCCTCTGGTTACGCAACCTCATGGCCCACAGCACAGTGGCGAGTCATCCATGGGTCTGGGTTAAACCCCATGCGGAAAACAGTGTCGCCCTTTGGCGCAGGCGTGCACACACACACCCACCCACCCACCCAGCCACCCACCAACACCCCCCCCCACACACACACACACACAGGCTGTCAAGTCCCTAGCTGGTAGCATTGCTGTAGCTTAGCATTTCTGATGTCTATCATCAATGCTATGTTGTTGTGTTTCACATGCGAGCTGGCAGCTTACTCCCCGAAGCACAGGCAGTTCCCTTAATGGGCCTCTATCACCACCGAGTGTTGTTAGGCCCTAACGCATGAGCGTGTCCCCCTACAGTAGATGTACCATAGGTAGATGAACCTCCTAGCCAGCCCAGTGGGCCATACCAACTGGGTAGGCTTGTCTATCCATCCTACATCTGGGTGGACTCTCCCACTGGTTAGGATTTTCTCTGGTAGAAATGGGGGCCTGGAAGGATGGAGACATGCAGATAGAAGGAGCTCCTGCAAAACACCCGGGACAACATCATCACCAACAAGCTCTGTCCAATAGAGGCAGAGAGCCAAGAAAGTGTAAAGTCCAGAGCCAGGCCAGCCGTGCTGATTGGTCGTTGTGTATCATGGTTGTAAACAGACGTGGTCTAGAAATGTTAGTCTGTACAAATAATTCTCCCTGTCGCATAAACAGCTTCAAGTGCACTGTTTGGGAATTCTGTGATTCACTGGGATCAGGGAAAACCTTTATGTGCTTCGCACAACATCTTATCACACACATTGTGTGCTTCCAGTGTGTTACACACATTTCCTGGCAGTCAAGACAGTAGGAACCAGCGACCGTAGGAACCAGCGACCGTAGGAACCAGCGACCGTAGGAACCAGCGACCGTAGGAACCAGCGACCGTAGGAACCAGCGACCGTCAGCCAGAGCCAGAGATGCTCTCTGTCCCACAGGCCGGTGGACTCCAGAGCAATCTGTCAAATAAATGACGCAATCAATCGCAGACAAACACCACTGACTCCACTAACCTAACAGGCTGCAGCCAGTTAGGTTAGGGTTAGGGCCAGGGTTAGGGCCAGGGTTAGGGTTAGGGTTAGGGCCAGGGTTAGGGTTACGGTTAGAGCCAGGGTTAGGGCCACAGAACACAAACCCACGCCAGCCATATGTGTGCGCGTGTGAGGTGCTTTGTGACGCAAAGTTGTTTATTAATACCCCAACCCTGTCCCTAACCCTGGCCCTAACATCTGATTTGTCATGTCGAAACCTAACAAATCAATGCTGTGTCTTGCAGCCAGCAGGACTAACGGACCACACTAGAGCGTGAAAGGCCCATGTTTCCGGAGCCCGAAAACATGGGCCTAGAAACCAGTGTGCGGCTAGAAACCACAAATGTGCGTCAGTGAATCGTCACTGATCAGGGGAAACTAGAGACTTCCGCTGAACGTTTCTCATTCTTGTCTTTAAGTCCAGATTGAGTTGTACAGGAGGTCTTACTAAGCTTAACCTTTGAGGAAGTAGCGATTACATTGTGTTCTTTGCAAAGACTGCGCAACAGTTGCTTGGAATAATTGATCTCCGTCTCTTGTACGCAGACTCACAGCCCTTGCTTGGAATCTGCTTTACAGGGGTGACAGCGCAAGGCGTCTGCAAGGACTCTATGTAACGGTGTTCTGGTGCTGTAGTCGATTCCTCCCCTTCTCCCCCAACAAAGAACGTTCTACTTCTCCCAGATCCCGACCAACCGGCCGGGGGGAACCACAACCAGCCACAGAATGCTTCCCTCCAGGTTTAACCCTGTCCCAAAACGCCGTTCCGCATTCCAGGAATACCTTCATGACTAATGTAAACACGGCCACGCTCGACTGGGATTAGAACCCAGCGCCAATCACCAGACCCCCCCCCTGCCGTTTAGACTGATTCAGCAGAACTGCACCACACACACACACACACACACACACACACACACACACACACACACACACACACACACACACACACACACACACACACACACACACACACACACACACACACACACACACACACACACACACACACACACACACACACACGATAAAAATCCTTACGTTCTTGTTCCTCCAAGCTTCGGGATCAAGCTCAATATTCATTAAACCGACCTTAGCGAGAAACAAGGTCACGGGAGGAAGGAGCTCAGACCCCTTGGGCGCACAGCGCTGCCTGCAACACAAGCTGCTGTTAACCAGCCATGATCCACCAGCGTGTGAACGCTCCAAATCCTTTTATAGCAGACTCATAAACCACATGTACACCAGGAATACGTCCCTGACCCAGATCACACCAACGAGCAGACTAAGGGGACGGCGGACAAGGCAGGGTGGTCTCAGCTGGCGGAGATAGAACCGTCTCTGGCCGTAGGCCCACCTCCTGACCTCCTGACCTCTGACGTCAAGACAGCGCTGGAAAATGTCTTCCCCCCCCCCCCTCAACTCTACGGTCATTTCCTTCTACGAAAACAACCTGATAGTGGAGAAGCCAGAGGCTGCTTTCGCAGGCAGAGCTCCATACCCGGGTTGAAGCACCAGACTGACCAGGGCGAGGGCATGGGGCTACAGTACTCCTCTGGGTCTGCCCTGTGTCTGGTCCTCTCTCCGACCATACTGACCAGCAAAAGAAGTTCTGTTCAGACCAGAACACAGACATTGGTTGTATTCTAGATGAGCGGTGTTCCGAGTGCGGGCGAACACAGTACTAATGAATACTGAAAGGGTTTACAGCCGTCTGCAAGATGTCTCACAGCTGTCCCTACACGCAGGGATTTCCTCAGCTGTTTGCAGGGGTGCTGGGAAATGTAATGGAGTCAGTCTAAACACGAGGAAAATGAGGATCCAGAACAATTAAGACAGCAACAGGTCGTTAAGGATCTATTCTAGGTCGTCAAATCCTTGCTTCGATTGAGGGTTTATAGACCACAACATCAGCTCTCCCACACTTAGCTAGTTGTATTCCCATCAGCCTCTGCAGGTAATAGAGTTGTCCCAGAATGAATGTGCATCTCGTCCTAGAGCTAGTTAGTGGCCAGATTGGTGAACACTGGTTGCACAGATGCAGGTTGTTACATAGCAAGCAGGAACGGGTTAGTCAGCGAACACAGGGCCGGGAGGGGCTAGGGGTCAAGTAAAGGATGCCTCCAGGTAGACTGCAGTTGTTAATCTACGGTTTGAGCCTAGCCTATGAGGACAGTACTGTAGGCTATAAGTCTACTCCACATAAAACGGACTGCCCTCATCATGACGCAAGTTCAAAACTGTCTTTAGAGTGTCTATGTAATGTCAGACCAAGGACTCCTGTTCTGAAACTAGACAACAACACTAGGCCTACATCAATCCTACCGTCTATATTTCAGGTCATTTAAGTTCCAAAACATCTCTGCTTATTTTAATTCATTTTTTTTATTCGATTACAGCCTCAACAAATATCAGACTCACACCGATATGGACGGGATCCGGCTGCTCGCCTCGCCCCCCCGGGTCCCATCTCGGGACCACGCGACGGTAATAAATAAACGACTTGGTGGACTGGGTTTATCCAGCTCCAAGCGACACAGTTCAATTGACATGGGTTAACAAAAACTAATTAAATCGCGATTTACTCCGTCCATACAAATGTAAAAAATATTATCCGTTTATGACATAAGGTTACAATTATCATGGTAGGAGAATAACTTCACAAGGATAACGAAAATACAACGATTTAGATCCAAAACGCTGTTTTTCCCTTGTGTTCAACCCCCAGAGGGCAGTGAGCCTGTGTGTCCTAACGATGACTGTGAAGGTTCGTTACCCTATCCGCGTCGGACGGCGGCTTTAAAACGACCTGTCTGATCTAATGAGAGTAATGTCACCGGCACCGCGAACGCTGGAAACAACGGGTTAAAACCATCTCATCCCTGCCCCCGATAATGCCATGGGCTGGAGATCATATGAACGACTCTGATCCGGTGAAGCATAGCAGGGTTTCTGTCAGCAGCAGCGGTCGACTCCTCTACGTTTTGGCTCTGTAGTAGGAAGCTATAGCAGAAACCAAGTGACTGTTGTCATGTGAGGATATCACCATCCATAGAAAGGCGATTTACTTACTATTAGATCCTCCGGTGCTGTTGCCGTGCGCTTCCTGCTGTGGCACCAGCCTCGACCTATGCGAGGATCCCTCCCGGCGAGACGCGTCACTCTAATATTGATTTCACGCCATAAAGAGCGCTCGACCAATGGGCGCTCTGGGTGGAGGGGTCCACGTGGGCGGGTCGACTCCAACAACACGTCAAAAGACTCGAGGATAATTGAAAATGAATTCCGAAACTCTGATGAGATATCCATTTTTTTAAATGTCAAAAACGAACATAAAGGTTTATCCTAGCGTCGTGCTGCTGACGGTCATCGCTTGTTTTAGTTGATGTTTTAATCGGTTAATTAATTAATAGGTTTACGGTTTTTATAGGACATGAGGACTCGAAGCCGATCGAATAAACTCCAAAGGTTTGGTCGGTCCTGTACTGACCTCTACAGGACACAGCAAACACTGAACACCTAGGCAAATATTACAGCCGAAGTAGACGTCTGAATGATATGGTCATTTCTTTAGAGATTGAATGTAGGCTAACCTTAAAGGAGAAAAAATAACTACAACTACTACTACTAGCCTACTACTACTACTACTACTACTACTACTACTATTAATAATCATCATAATAATAATAATAATAATAATAATAATAATAATAATAATAATAATGAAAAAATATATAAGGCCATCCTGTTTGTTTCCAATCAGTATAATTTTGCATCTATTTTTTTGTTTTTGTCTATATTCAAAGCGAATGATATCACTATCCACTTCAGCGATTGCGTTCCTCTTAAAATAACTTTCTCCGTTTGGCCAGCAGATGGCGCCGGCGAACCATTTATTCTGGGTTGAATCTTAATGTAGCGGTTCATCGCCATTATTTATAGCCTAGCGGGCTCCTCCATACAAACCGGTATTCTCTCAGCTCGGTCTCTGTATAAAGGAGTCACGAAGAGACAACAGGGCCACTTACATTGGCAAAGCGTGCATGTCGAGACGCACTTTTCTCCTTGTGAGTGGAGCGGGGATTACCATTTGAAGCGCATACACACATCGCAACAAAGATTCTGGTAAGTGCATTCATCTTCAACTTCCCCTCCGTGATCATTGTGTTTGGAGAATCGTGTTTTATTGTCTCTTTGGTGAACGATTGCGCTTGGGAAATGCATCCCGCACCACCTACGGTTGTTCATTGACGCCTCCTCTGGTGAACCGATCGGTCAGTGATATCAAAGCAGTTGATGCATTTAAACTTTTCCCATGTGCTTCAATTGAAGAATACAAGTTCGAGTTAGGAGAAAGGACAGGACCACTCGTCTTTATTTCTTGAAAGTTAAAGTAAATCACTTCTTGGAAACCAAGGATTTAATTCAGACAATTGATTCATAAAGGGATAATTTCACACATAATTTTGGAACTCATCCGTATCAGAACAAAGCTTTACAGTGTATTAATTATGCATTAGTCGTACTGTAGTATGGTCAATATTAGGAGTTTGCTTCTTTTTATTCATGTCTTTTTTTGTCGTATCTATTAGCTTTTAACACTACTTGATAGGCTCTAAATACAAAAAGAGGAAATACAGTGATTACTAGGCCTACACTTCCTCTACTAGGCCTACTACTACCACCCCACTAACCCCACTATATCCTACTACTATGATACACTAGCCTACTACTGACCTAATCTGACACACATTTTCTACATAACTGACCTGCTGTTATGTAGAAAAATCTACTACTTTTCTAACTTCACTACCAGTTAACAGCAGCATCAAAAAAAAAAAACACCACCAACACCAACACCACCAACAACACAAATGTAGCGATTGTGAGTGAGCCATGTATGATCAGCCTGCTCTGAGGGTCGTGTTGACGAGGCGTCGCGCCTACTAATGCCTCGTCTTGCTTAGCATTCTAAGCGCCTAATCCCCGTCCGATCATGCATGCGTCTATCAAGTGTTTTAACACACACACACACACACACGCACACACACACGCACACGCACACGCACACGCACACGCACACACACACCATAGCTATGCACAACGTGCACGTCTGGCGTCACACGGCGGCATAAACACTATACTTTGGGGACAGCGTTCACGTCTGTGTTTGTGACGCCAATTGTTTTTTTTCCAAAGCGATCCAAAGTAATGGATGTTGGTGGTGGTGGTGGTGGAGAAGGGTGGCGTTTGGCTGCAAGAGCAGCGCTCCGCATGCTGTTGCTGGCGGCTGTAGCGATGCTGCTGTGCTACTTCACCTGCAGGCTGGCCGCCGCCTGGCCTCTGGGCGGACCCAGTGGCGGTTTTAGCAAATTGGGGGCCCAAGGCGAAGATATGTATAGGGCCCACCTCGTCCGATCTTTAAAAGAGATCAGAGAAAAGAAAAGTACTGAAAATGGTGGATAGGCAGGTAAAGCTAATCTACACGGAAGTAAAGGTTGGAGATGAGAAAAAATACCTTCCCCTTTAAACCCGGCATACACTTCTTTACTCCAAAATGAAGATGGAAAGCAGAGAACACACATTGTGACTACTACAAAAACTAATAGTCACAATGGAACCCAAAAGATAATAAGGTTTCAGATAACACCTGTCTTTGCCAAAATGCCAGGAAAATTAGCACTGTTTATAAAAAAATTTAAGATCAATATCACCAGCAAGATAAGTAGTTAGGGTAAACCCCAACAAACAGTCATATACTATGACTGTAGCCCTTAATTTTATTTCCGTGTGCAGACTTGTCTTGCTTCGTCTCTGTTTGTGTATTAAAAAAAAAGAAAAGAAAAAAGTGAGTGGGACCATGTTGAAGGGAGGACGAGGTGTAGTCCTCTACATGAAAGCAAGACTCAGGTTCGCTGATGTGACTGCTCATGGACCCCGGCCTGGTTGTTCAACGGGCTGCTCGAGGTCTAGCACCTGGCATTCAATGAGCTGTTTCAGCTGTTACTCTTGGTTTGAGTTCTTAAATTGTTCTGTGACATTGAGACATTTGGCTAAGATTGAGCTTTTATCTTTTAGCTGCTCCATTAGGCTATTTTCCTGAGACTGTGCCGTTACATTGAGCTACTACATTCAGACGTTTTACTGAGATCCAGCTTTTGATTTGAGCTGTTGCTTTGAGCTGTTACACTAGGATCAGCCTAGCCTGATAATCATCCTGGATTTATATTTCACTTCATAAGTCAGACTGAAGTTTCTTTCATAAGAGCCATTTCAGAGACTGGGCGAGGTTTGCTCAATCCAAACCATTCAAGAAGCGAGTAACCATTAAGTGGCATTGCTCTTTTTTCAATTCAGATTAATCCATAGGCTTTAACGAGTATCCAAACTTGGATTTGTGGAAAATTCAAGCTGGTCTGGGTGCCACGCAACCGACAGGGACCCACGCTACCGACAGGGACCCACGCTACCGACAGGGACCCACGCTACCGACAGGGACCCACGCAACCGACAGGGACCCACGCAACCGACAGGGACCCACGCAACCGACAGGGACCCACGCAACCGACAGGGACCCACGCAACCGACAGGGACCCACGCAACCGACAGGGACCCACGCTACCGACAGGGACCCACGCAACCGACAGGGACCCACGCAACCGACAGGGACCCACGCAACCGACAGGGACCCACGCTACCGACAGGGACCCACGCTACCGACAGGGACCCACGCTACCGACAGGGACCCACGCAACCGACAGGGACCCACGCTACCGACAGGGACCCTGACTCAGATAACATTTTTAAAAAGTGGGCAGGATTCAGCCGCTGGAACCAGTCAAGGATTGAGCTCTAACATTAAGCTATCACGTTTAAACTATACGTGAAGCCAATCAATTTAACTCTTAGGCCCAGGTTAAAGAAATATATAATGCTATTACACTCAGTTATTACATTCTTATTTCTAAGGCCTTAAAGTTGAGGCTGATGAGTTAGGGTGAGTTTGTCTTCAGGTGTGGCCTTCCAAATGCACAGCGACTAATGCTAACTTCCCTCTGAACAAAGTTTCAATGCGATAAGTTTAGCCCAAACCGTCTCATTGTGGTTTCAACTGACTGCTGTCAGAAACTTTGACCTGCTTCAGCTCACAGTCCGTCATTCCAATGTCCACTGTCCTTCCCTCGTTATGCAGACACAAGAAAACGTAACGGCTCAAGGTTGAGCTGACACACTACCTTCCTCTTCTCCCTTTACCAGACTCTTTCCCGTCTCCCTCCGGCTGGCATTAGCTAGAGGCACAGTCGTAACAGCAACAGCAACAACAACCCCTACAACAACAACATGAAGCTCAGGCTGCTGCTGCTGGGCTGCTGTGCGCTCGTGTCCGGCCAGAGGAAGGCTGGTTTCCCAGGTAGGCTACGCCGCCCCCCAGGTCGTCATGTTGCTATGAAGATGACCACACAATGCATTTAGAAATGACTCAGACTGTTTGAGAAGGTGACAAACAAACAGAGTCTGGCTTGGTTTATTCCTGGGATTGTTGCTCAGCGTTGTTTTTGAGTAAAATGATTCCTGTTGAAGACTCAGCATTGTTGTCAGGATACCAAGCTAAACCACAATGAGGAAATGTCTTTTTTCTGTTTTAGACAAATATAAATTCTCACAAATGTAAAAACTTCTGAATCCGATTTTCTTGCCGTCCATCATTCAGAACAAGAGAAGGAACCTAAGTTCTGGAACGACTGGGCCCAGAAGACCCTGGACAAGGCTCTGTCCCTGCAGACCCTCAACCAGAACAAGGCCCAGAACCTCATCCTGTTCCTGGGTGACGGTGAGACCTCAGACCTCTTGACGTCCTTCAGGCTCTAAACCCCCGATACTCTAATACATCACTGAGCTAACAGTTAGGGGAGACTGTCAACCATAAACCTTTGAACCAAAGCCTTGTGTCAGTCGCAGTTTGGCGCTCCTTCTGAGTTGTCCCCAATATACTGGATTATGTGTAAACCTCAGTTAACTGTTGTCAATCAGTCAGAAAGAGGAACACACATGGCTGCTCTCTGGTATTCTGTTTATGCTGCTCTGCTGTTTCACACACTCACACACAGGCGACCACACACACACACACACACACACACACACACACACACACACACACACACACACACACACACACACACACACACACACACGTTATCTTCCAACAGGGGCTTATCGATCGCTGTTTTGTGTTGTGGCCAGCAGTCATCTGTCTGTCTAGTGGCTGCGATAGGACAGAACAGGACGCTGGTATGTGGCTGTATTGAAGATCAGTGGGGTATTCCACAAAGCCGGTTTTATCACATAACCGGGTAAGTTAACCAGGGTTTGCGGTAACCCTAGGTTTTCCGTTACAAAATGAACACGGTATGTTAGTTACTATAGAGACATATGCTCTGTATCAAACCTGGTCGGAGCAGGTTTTGCGCAGGTTAAGTTTGGAACATAACCCGGTTTTGGGTATTTAAATCCGCGTTCACCGCAGATTTCATGTGTTCACAATGGCATGCCCTTTTGATGAGAGGCCTGTTGATATCGGAGCGCAAATTATTCGTGCAATCCACCGGGAGCGATTAATAAGACCACGGCTCGACATCTTGGCATATCGGATGACTTTTTGCTGGAGAGATATAGATTATAGAGTTTTATATATAATGTTGGATATGCTGAACACATCTCAGTCTTTTCAGATGACCCATCCACGTCCGGACCAAGATTTTCATCGGCCTCCTATCATACAAAGAGCAATAGGCCTATTGGCTGAGTACTATGCCAAGAGGCGCTTACAACATAAAGTATAAAATAGTCCTAACGGACTTACATCCACTGGAGAATGTTCGATCGTAGCCGGCGGCTTCATTACAAGCACTGATCCATCTTGATCTGTGAACTTGATGAATTGTAACTTTTAGGTTTTCTACCCAGTTACCAAAAAAAAACATTTGGAACATCGCTTTGGCACGCACACGGTTTGCATGTGTTACTTCGAAGGCAAACGAAATCTAAAATACCAGAAAACAGAAAAACCTCCATTCAACCAGTGGGGTATGGCCCCTGCCTCTCTGAGGAGGTACCTCCAGGTACCCCCTCATGCCAGGACGCCCTGAATTTATGTCTATTGCCAGCTCCAGTGGGGTCAAGACAATCTGAGGGCCAGATCCAGTCTGCCGACTGTCGGCCTTTTTACGATTGGCTCAAAAAAAAGGGCTTATTTAAATGCAGGAGTGACTACTTTATTTCACTTGATCCGCTGACCGCTTGGGTGCCACCGGAGTACATATTCTATTAGAAGAAAAGGGTTATGTGGTAGGAACGTTAAGAATGCTTAACTGGGATATTTATAGATTCATGGCTCAAATATTAGGGATCATGCTTTTGACGTGTAACTGACGCATTTACGCGGTCAGCGATCCGCTGACAGGCTTTGGTTCTCCGGTCTTGAACTATTGCATAACCCGTGCGGTGGAACCGACAGCTCTGGGTTAGTTGGCACACGGTTAGTCTCGCAAAGCCAGACCAAACTACAGCAAGTAGAATGGTCTGGAGCCACGCTACCTCGAGCCGTCTATCCGTGTGGAAACTGGGCGGGCCTTTTTTAGGGGTCCAAGCCAACAGGTTGGATCCCTATTGTTTTTGTAAGGATTTTTATTATACTTCCCATCTAGTTTTATTTCTTTAAACCAATCACAATCGTCTAGGGCGGGGCTAAGCCCGGGAAGCAGCAGCGGTGTCCATGCAAAATAGAACATCTTTCTTCCTCAGCAAATGCTGTAAGCAAATCTTTTGCAGTTCTTTGCAATTTTCGACGGAAAGAGCCAAACATGCCAACTTTACAGCGCCGTCAAAGTCCTCTTCAAAACTCGCCATACTGCCTAGTTTCCGAGTTTGAGGGGGAGCACAAGACGGGAACGCCAGCAACCGGAAGGGGAGGAGTCGCGGCCGCTAAGCAATAGACGCTGTCCACTTCCGTTCAGCCAGACTAGCACACGGTCAATCAACCTAGAGTTAGCGTTAACTCTGAGTTTGTTAAACCTCCGTTCGTGGAATACCCCCCAGTTCCCACATCACATAACAAAGAAAAAGTTAACTACTGAGGAAAAGTGGGATTAATAATAGCGCTTTGTTCCAGAGCGAAAATCGAGTACACTGAGAACATCTTCTTTAGAGGGAGAGCATATTTCTTTATAATCGATAGCTTCCTATTTGTGAGAGGGCTGTAACACACATGACAATTACACACATAACAAAGACACACACAGACACTAACATTACATCACACACACAACAAACACACATACACAGACAAGCACACACACACACACACACACACACACACACACACACACACAAACCCACACACTGACCTACACCCGAGGCTGTCCTGATTAATTATAAGCAATAACCCACTTCTGCTCTGTGGGCAGGGATGGGGATTCCCACGGTAACGGCTGCTCGCATACTGAAGGGGCAGCTCAGAGGACAACCTGGGGAGGAGGGCCAGCTGGAGATGGACAAGTTCCCCTTTGTGGCCCTGTCCAAGGTCTGCTTCAATACTGTGTGTGTGTGTGTGTGTGTGTGTGTGTGTGTGTGTGTGTGTGTGTGTGTGTGTGTGTGTGTGTGTGTGTGTGTGTGTGTGTGTGTGTGATCCTAGATATCCTCATAAACACTGTGGTCCTCATATACAAAAGAAAGCACAAGGACAGTGTGCGATAAAGTGTAGAGCCCTAACCCTAGAACCCTAACTCCAGATCCCTAACCCTAACCCTAGAGCCCTACCCCTAGAACCCTAACCCTAGAGCCCTACCCCTAGAACCCTAACCCTAGAGCCCTACCCCTAGAACCCTAACCCTAGAGCCCTACCCCTAGAACCCTAACCCTAGAGCCCTACCCCTAGAACCCTAACCCTAGAGCCCTACCCCTAGAACCCTAACCCTAGAGCCCTACCCCTAGAACCCTAACCCTAGAGCCCTACCCCTAGAACCCTAACCCTAGAGCCCTACCCCTAGAACCCTAACCCTAGAGCCCTACCCCTAGAACCCTAACCCTAGAGCCCTACCCCTAGAACCCTAACCCTAGAGCCCTACCCCTAGAACCCTAACCCTAGAGCCCTACCCCTAGAACCCTAACCCTAGAGCCCTACCCCTAGAGCCCTAACCCTAGAGCCCTACCCCTAGAACCCTAACCCTAGAGCCCTACCCCTAGAACCCTAACCCTAGAGCCCTACCCCTAGAACCCTAACCCTAGAGCCCTACCCCTAGAACCCTAACCCTAGAGCCCTACCCCTAGAACCCTAACCCTAGAGCCCTACCCCTAGAACCCTAACCCTAGAGCCCTACCCCTAGAACCCTAACCCTAGAGCCCTACCCCTAGAACCCTAACCCTAGAGCCCTACCCCTAGAACCCTAACCCTAGAGCCCTACCCCTAGAACCCTAACCCTAGAGCCCTACCCCTAGAACCCTAACCCTAGAGCCCTACCCCTAGAACCCTAACCCTAGAGCCCTACCCCTAGAACCCTAACCCTAGAGCCCTACCCCTAGAACCCTAACCCTAGAGCCCTACCCCTAGAACCCTAACCCTAGAGCCCTACCCCTAGAACCCTAACCCTAGAGCCCTACCCCTAGAACCCTAACCCTAGAGCCCTACCCCTAGAACCCTAACCCTAGAGCCCTACCCCTAGAACCCTAACCCTAGAGCCCTACCCCTAGAACCCTAACCCTAGAGCCCTACCCCTAGAACCCTAACCCTAGAGCCCTACCCCTAGAACCCTAACCCTAGAGCCCTACCCCTAGAACCCTAACCCTAGAGCCCTACCCCTAGAACCCTAACCCTAGAGCCCTACCCCTAGTACCCTTACCCTAGAGCCCTACCCCTAGTACCCTAACCCTAGAGCCCTACCCCTAGTACCCTAACCCTAGAGCTCTACCCCTAGTACCCTAACCCCTACCCTAGAGCCCTACCCCTCCCCTGCTAACCTCTCTGGTGGCTCCACCATCCCGTCCACAGACCTACAACACCAACGCCCAGGTGGCCGACAGCGCGGGCACAGCCACCGCCTACCTCTGTGGGGTCAAGGCCAACGAGGGCACGGTGGGCGTGAGCGCGGCCGCCGTGCGCTCGCAGTGCAACACCACGCAGGGCAACGAGGTCACCTCCATCCTGAGGTGGGCCAAGGACGCAGGTGAGGAGACCCCCGGGAACACTGTCTACCTGGAGGCCTTCTGGAGCCCGGGGACATGGAGAGACCGGGGACATGGAGAGACCGGGGACATGGAGAGACCGGGGACATGGAGAGACCGGGGACATGGAGAGACCGGGGACATGGAGAGACCGGGGACATGGAGAGACCGGGGACATGGAGAGACCGGGGACATGGAGAGACCGGGGACATGGAGAGACCGGGGACATGGAGAGACCGGAGATATGGATATGGAGAGACCGGGGATATGGAGAGACCGGGGACATGGAGAGACCGGGGGATATCGTTATGGAGAGACCAGGGATTTGATTATGAAGAGACCGGGGATATGGAGAGAACAGGGATATGGTTATGGAGAGACCGGGGATATGGAGAGACCGGGGACATGGAGTATGGAGAGACCGGGGACATGGAGAGACCGGGGACATGGAGAGACCAGGGACATGGAGAGACCGGAGATATGGATATGGAGAGACCGGGGATATGGAGAGACCGGGGACATGGAGAGACCGGGGACATGGAGAGACCGGGGACATGGAGAGACCGGGGACATGGAGAGACCGGGGACATGGAGAGACCGGAGATATGGATATGGAGAGACCGGGGATATGGAGAGACCGGGGGATATCGTTATGGAGAGACCAGGGATTTGATTATGAAGAGACCGGGGATATGGAGAGAACAGGGATATGGTTATGGAGAGACCGGGGATATGGAGAGACCGGGGATATGGTTATTGAGAGACCGGGGACATGGAGAGACCGGGGACATGGAGAGACCGGGGACATGGAGAGACCGGAGATATGGTTATGGAGAGACCGGGGACATGGAGAGACCGGGGGATATCGTTATGGAGAGACCAGGGATTTGATTATGAAGAGACCGGGGATATGGAGAGAACAGGGATATGGTTATGGAGAGACCGGGGATATGGTTATGAAGAGACCGGGGATATGGTTATGGAGAGACCGGGGATATGGAGAGACCGGAGATATGGAGAGACCGGGGACATGGAGTATGGAGAGACCGGGGATATGGTTATGAAGACACCAGGGGATATCGTTATGGAGAGACCAGGGATTTGGTTATGGAGGGACCGGGGATATGGAGAGACCGGGGATATGGTTATGGAGAGACCAGGGATATCGTTATGGAGAGACCGTGGATATTGATATGGAGAGACCAGGGATATGGTTATGGAGAGACCGGGGATATTGATATGGAGAGACCAGGGATATCGTTATGGAGAGACCGTGGATATTGATATGGAGAGACCAGGGATATGGTTATGGAGAGACCGGGGATATGGTTATGGAGGTATTGGATGGAAAGGCGTCACAGTGGACCGAGATCAAAGCCGTCCGATGCACCCGGAGTCAGGGTCAGGGTGGGGCTGGAGGCTCTACTCCAGAGAGGGTGGGGTCAGGGTGGGGCTGGAGGCTCTACTCCAGAGAGGGTGGGGTCAGGGTGGGGCTGGAGGCTCTACTCCAGAGAGGGTGGGGTCAGGGTGGGGCTGGAGGCTCTACTCCAGAGAGGGTGGGGTCAGGGTGGGGCTGGAGGCTCTACTCCAGAGAGGGTGGTGTCAGGGTGGGGCTGGAGGCTCTACTCCAGAGAGGGTGGGGTCAGGGTGGGGCTGGAGGCTCTACTCCAGATAGGGTGGGGTCAGGGTGGGGCTGGAGGCTCTACTCCAGAGAGGGTGGGGTCAGGGTGGGGCTGGAGGCTCTACTCCAGAGAGGGTGGGGTCAGGGTGGGGCTGGAGGCTCTACTCCAGAGAGGGTGGGGTCAGGGTGGGGCTGGAGGCTCTACTCCAGAGAGGGTGGGGTCAGGGTGGGGCTGGAGGCTCTACTCCAGAGAGGGTGGGGTCAGGGTCAGGGTGGGGCTGGAGGCTCTACTCCAGAGAGGGTGGGGTCAGGGTCAGGGTGGGGCTGGAGGCTCTACTCCAGAGAGGGTGGGGTCAGGGTGGGGCTGGAGGCTCTACTCCAGAGAGGGTGGGGTCAGGGTGGGGCTGGAGGCTCTACTCCAGAGAGGGTGGGGTCAGGGTGGGGCTGGAGGCTCTACTCCAGAGAGGGTGGGGTCAGGGTGGGGCTGGAGGCTCTACTCCAGAGAGGGTGGGGTCAGGGTGGGGCTTGAGGCTCTACTCCAGAGAGGGTGGGGTCAGGGTCAGGGTGGGGCTGGAGGCTCTACTCCAGAGAGGGTGGGGTCAGGGTCAGGGTGGGGCTGGAGGCTCTACTCCAGAGAGGGTGGGGTCAGGGTCAGGGTGGGGCTGGAGGCTCTACTCCAGAGAGGGTGGGAGGCACCGGTCTAAAGTCTGAAGGGGATGGGGAGAAGGTCCTCTGGGAGGCCGATCACAGGCAGCAGGGGGCTGGTCAGGTGCGGCTCTTTGTGAGTTGTTGCTGATATCGACCAGGACAGAAGAATGTAGAGGGGCTGCTGTGGGCACGGGGTAACAATGAGCTGGAGGTCAAAGGTCCGGAGTCCTCACTCCTTAGAGGACATAGCAGACAGGTGCACCCCCCCCACCGATCAACTGAACCAATGTTTCTCGGCTCCCCGGCCTCCGGACGCTTCACATTCTCCCCTGTGAGACGCCAGATGGGAGCCTGTCCCACCAGACGAGTGTCGCCATTATTTATTCTGTGGGGGCGCAAAAAGACGTCCCAGAATCCTCTGTGGAGAACTGGTGTCGGAGCTAATGTTGCTATCGTCCGTTTCATCCAAAGATTCCTCAGTTCAGTAATAAGTTGTTCATGAGCCGTTGGAGGCTAGGGCATCTTGCTCAGGGATGTTTAAAGGTAGATATTGGTTTTCAAACCCGGGACCGAGAAGATCCCGCATTCCGATTCTACATGTTGGATTTCCGACATTTTCAGGGAAGTCGGTGGGCATCGTGACCACGACGCGGGTGAACCACGCCACGCCCAGCGCGGCCTACGCCCACTGCGTGGACCGCGACTGGTACTCGGACAACGAGATGCCCGCCGACGCCGTGGAGGCGGGCTGCAAGGACATCGCCCGGCAGCTCTTCGAAAACATCCCGGACATCGACGTGGGTTTCCTTTACTTCCCGGGTTTAACACAGGGTAACACGGGTTAACACGGGGTAACACAGGGTAACACGGGTTAACATGGGGTAACACGGGGTAACACAGGGTCACACGGGGTAACACAGGGCAACACGGGGTAACACGGGGTAACACGGGTTAACACGGGGTTACACGGGGTTAACACGGGGTCACACAGGGTAACACGGGGCAACACGGGTTAACACGGTGTCACACGGGGTCACACGGGGTAACACGGGGTAACACAGGGCAACACTGGGTAACACGGGGTAACACAGGGTAACACGGGGTAACACAGGGTAACACAGGGTAACACGGGGTAACACGGGGCAACACGGGTTAACACGGGGTCACACGGGGTAACACAGGGCAACACGGGGTAACACGGGGTAACACAGGGCAACACGAGGTAACACGGGGTAACACGAGGTAACACGGGGTAACACGGGTTAACACGGTGTAACACAGGGTAACACAGGGTAACACAGGGTAACACTGGTTAACACGGGTTAACACGGGGCAACACTGGTTAACACGGGTTAACACGGGGTAACACGGGTTAACACGGGGTAACACGGGGTAACACGGGTTAACACGGTGTAACACAGGGTTAACACGGAGCAACATGGGGTAACACGGGTTAACACGGGGTAACACAGGGTTAACACAGGGTTAACACGGGGCAACACGGGGTAACACGGGGCAACACGGGCCAACACGGGGTAACACGGGGTAACACAGGGTTAACACAGGGCAACACGGGGTAACACAGTGTAGATTGAGATATCTCAATCTCTTGCAGCTTTGAAGTCAGTATTCCAAGAATCGATGTCAGGGGAGAGGCCACAGTAATGCAGAAATATAGCATTTTCTTTGTGTATTGGTAATTACATTATGATTTATTTTTGTATGTATATATTTAATTTGGTCTATATTTGTCGGTTTAGTATGCTCCCTCTAGTTTACCATATTGTTATTATCAGTATATTACCATTGCCTTGTTTTGGGGCTCTACAGCGTGTTTATTCATCATCATCATCAACTTTGATTATTAGACTCAAGGTCCATTTTAAAAGACATACAATACAAAAAATAGACAACACATACATCAGAATAAAAACATTCCCGTCTCTTATCAAAGAAACTTATACCAATGTATCCAAAGGTATAACTTGGGTTCGACAGCAGCATTATAATTACATTCTTTGAGTCATTCAAGGGGCCGATAAATCTGTGCATAGGGTTCCTCAATAAAGCGAGGGACCTTCAGTCCTCACTATCTGGTGCGATGTGATAAAGAGCCTGGTTGTGCTACAGGTCATCATGGGAGGGGGCAGGAAGTACATGTACCCCAAGAACACGACGGACGTGGAGTACCCCGGGCAGCCCAAGCACAGTGGAACCCGGAAGGACGGCCGGAACCTGGTGAAGGAATGGGTGGACCGGAATACTGAAAAGGTACTCTCCCCATCTCTCTCTCTCTCTCTCTCTCTCTCTCTCTCTCTCTCTCTCTCTCTCTCTCTCTCTCTCTCTCTCTCTCTCTCTCTCTCTCTCTCTCTCTCTCTCTCTCTCTCTCTCCTTCTCTGTCTATCTCTCCTTCTCTCTCTCCTTCTCTGTCTATCTCTCCTTCTCTCTCTCTCTGTCTGTCTATCTCCTTCTCTCTCTCTCTCTCCCTCTCTCTCCCTCTCCCTCTCTCTCTCTCTGTCTGTCTATCTCTCCTTCTCTGTCTCTCTCTCTCTCTCTTCCTCTATCAGACTGTCTTTTTTCTCTACCTACATCTCTCGCCATCTCACTCACTCTATCTCTCTTTCTCTTTCTCACCCCGTTCCTCGCTCTCTCAGCCGCTCTATATCTCTCTCCCATCTTTCTCTACATCCCCGTCCCTCTCTCTCTCCGTCTTGACCCAATAGCCTCTCTCTCTCTCTCTCTCTCTCTCTCTCTCTCTCTCTCTCTCTCTCCTTCTCTGTCTATCTCTCCTTCTCTCTCTCTCTCCGTCTTGACCCAATAGCCTCTCTCTCTTGTAACAATGAGCCACAGCTAACCGTATGTTTCTGTGTGGGTGTGTTTGTGTGTTTCTGTACTGAACAGAAAGGACATTACGTGTGGAACAAGAAGGATCTGCTCTCTCTGAACCCCACCAAGGTGGACTATCTTCTGGGTGAGTGTCAGGACCTCCCACTGCTCCCACGTGACGCTGCCCTTCGCTGAGCTACAGCTGGCACTGCGCCAGGGTCTAGACGCTGAGTGGTACGATGTTTCAGGCTGATATGGATGCTGTGTGGCATAACGGATGATGCTAATACTCCTAGCACCTTTAACTGGGAGTATCCCGGTCTGTGCTGGTTTACTCTGGAGCAGCTGATTGGCTCCTGAACCTACGCTGTCCAGACGTGGGGATGTTAACCATTCTGCCCTCGACTGTCATGGGAATATCAGCTCCCTGGCGGAGAAGATGGGTGCACAGATGTGGACCCAGTGGGAATATCGGGAACGCCCCATTATGTGTTCTGAATAAGAGAGCCTTCAGGAGACAGGGGAGTGGAGCTGCACTTCTTTGGAGCGTTCAGAGGGAGACGGGGGGGGGGGAGGGAGGGAGAGGAGGGAGACTGAGGGAGAGGAGGGAGGCATACAGGAGGGAGGGAGAGGAGGGAGGCATACAGGAGGGTGACTGGGAGGGAGGGAAAGGGAGAGGAGGGAGGGAGAGGAGGGAGACTGGGAAGGAGGGAGGCATAGAGGAGGGTATGGAAAGCCAAGAAGGCCACTAACTGACCCTAGAATGGCGCGGTAAAAGTGCTAAACCGCACGGAAACGAATCCACGATTAGTTATTCACTCCGGCTATTAGGTATGCAGAACGAGCCCCTCCCTCTTTTTTGCTTGACCACTAAGGCGAATCTGCTGACCGAAACCGTAAACTTCTGAAACCACCCTCGGAGGTGGTTTCAAATCTACCCGGTTTCGTTTTGGATTCGTGTGGACGCCTGAAACCGACTGAAACCGTAAACCATGACGTCATCGCCCCAACCCTCGACCCTCCAGCCAATGACTGTTAAGCCCGCGGAGTCTCACCCTTTATGCGCATGCTCGCCTCTTCTTATTATTTATTTTTCTTCTGGATTTCTGTAGCAGAAGCAGCGCCCCTTATGGGCCTGGAATGTGTACTACAGCGTTTCTACAGATCTACCCGGTTTCGCTTGACTCCGTCTTTACGGAGATACTCCGAAACCGGATAGATCGAAACCGTAACGGCCCATTCACACCCTACGGTAAATACGGTTACGGACCGCTTCGTCGGTTTCGCCCGTTTCGGCTTCGTGTGGACGGGGCCTAAGTTTGAAGGCTGTCTAACCAATCAGTGAAGAGAAATACCAGACTAAAGTAACGCATTGTCGAGAGCTGCAGTGCCTCCATGTTTCGCCGTAACATAAATCTTTGTTGTCTTTACTAGTTTCACTACAATGTAATGACCACCACTAGCTAGTGGAAAATACATTTGTGTCTAGTAAAGTGATATATTTGTTTACGTTAGGCTATATATTGGGATGGCAGTGTGCGAAATACCCGTCAATATTCGGGGATGTCCTCATCCCAAGATTGTTCTGTATGTTTATGGAAAAAAAAGTACAACATGTACTTGAGAGGGGGTCCTCCTCTGGGTCCCCCTGTAGGAGTCAGAGAGGGGGTCCTCCTCTGGGTCCCCCTGCAGGAGCCAGAGAGGGGGTCCTCCTCTGGGGCCCCCTGCAGGAGTCAGAGAGGGGGTCCTCCTCTGGGGCCCCCTGTAGGAGTCAGAGAGGGGGTCCTCCTCTGGGGCCCCCTGCAGGAGTCAGAGAGGGGGTCCTCCTCTGGGGCCCCCTGCAGGAGTCAGAGAGGGGGTCCTCCTCTGAGGCCCCCTGCAGGAGTCAGAGAGGGGGTCCTCCTCTGAGGCCCCCTGCAGGAGTCAGAGAGGGGGTCCTCCTCTGGGGCCCCCTGTCGGAGTCAGAGAGGGGGTCCTCCTCTGGGGCCCCCTGTAGGAGTCAGAGAGGGGGTCCTCCTCTGGGGCCCCCTGCAGGAGTCAGAGAGGGGGTCCTCCTCTGGGTCCCGTCTCTGGGTCCCCCTGCAGGAGCCAGAGAGGGGGTCCTCCTCTGGGGCCCCCTGCAGGAGTCAGAGAGGGGGTCCGTCTCTGGGGCCCCCTGTAGGAGTCAGAGAGGGGGTCCTCCTCTGGGGCGCCCAGCAGGAGTCAGAGAGGGGGTCCTCCTCTGGGGCCCCCTGCAGGAGTCAGAGAGGGGGTCCTCCTCTGGGGCCCCCAGCAGGAGTCAGAGAGGGGGTCCTCCTCTGGGGCCCCCTGCAGGAGTCAGAGAGGGGGTCCTCCTCTGGGGCCCCCTGTCGGAGTCAGAGAGGGGGTCCTCCTCTGGGGCCCCCTGCAGGAGTCAGAGAGGGGGTCCTCCTCTGGGGCCCCCTGCAGGAGTCAGGGAGGGGGTCCTCCTCTGGGGCCCCCTGCAGGAGTCAGAGAGGGGGTCCTCCTCTGGGGCCCCCTGCAGGAGTCAGAGAGGGGGTCCGTCTCTGAGAGGCCATGCACAACGCACATTATATCTTTAATGCACACATAAATAGAAATATCTTGCCTGGAAGTTCTATTTTTATCTCGTATAGTAGTTGATGTATTAGCGTATATGTTTTGATTCTGTATTCTACTTTTTACCTTCCTCATGTTTGTGTATTTGTATTGTGTGTTAATTGTTATTTTGCACCTCCCTTTGGCGATAAATAAAGTGCCTCTATCCATCCATCCATCCATCCATCCATCCATCTATCCATCTATCTCTATCTAACCATTCTTCTTGCTTCTCCCCAGGTCTATTTGAACCTGCCGACCTGCCCTATGATCTGGAGCGGAACAAGGAAACAGACCCCTCGCTCTCTGAGATGGTGGAGGTGGCCATCAAGATCCTACGGAGGAATCCTAATGGGTTCTATCTGCTAGTGGAGGGTCAGTATAGTCCAGTAGCGAACCTTGACCCTTAAACCTCGGCCCTCTGACCCCCCTCACCTGTCACGAAAAAGCAGACCCCCAGCCGAGCTCACTGTGTCCCCTCTATAGTAGCTGTCCTCTCTATAGTAGCTGTCCTCTCTATAGTAGCTCACTGTGTCCTCTCTATAGTAGCTGTCCTCTCTATAGTAGCTGTCCTCTCTAGAGTAGCTGTCCTCTCTATAGTAGCTGTCCTCTGTATAGTAGCTGTCCTCTCTATAGTAGCTGTCCTCTGTATAGTAGCTGTCCTCTCTATAGTAGCTGTCCTCTCTATAGTAGCTGTCCTCTCTATAGTAGCTGTCCTCTCTGTAGTAGCTGTCCTCTCTATAGTAGCTGTCCTCTCTATAGTTGCTGTCCTCTCTATAGTAGCTGTCCTCTCTATAGTAGCTGTCCTCTCTATAGTAGCTGTCCTCTCTATAGTAGCTGTCCTCTCTGTACTAGCTGTCCTCTCTGTAGTAGCTGTCCTCTCTATAGTAGCTGTCCTCTCTGTACTAGCTGTCCTCTCTATAGTGGCTCACTGTGTCAGCAGACATATAAAACACCCACAGTAAAGCTTTCGCTCCTTGCTGATCGCGTCATCCACGGTATCGCCATAGTTGGACTTGAAATGCTTTTCAAAATGTATGGATTTTGGAACCAATTTTAACTGGTGTGGGTCTTCCTGTTTTTAACTCCAACTTCTTATCAAAAGCTTACTTTTACTGTCATGAAATTTGTCTTATTGAATTATTATAACTCGGACCTCTGTGTAATTATATAGCGGGGGGCCTACCCATCACAGAGCTGCAAAGCATTGTCTCTCAAAACAACTGCAGAGTCAGCAGCATTCAGAGGGCTTCTTTGAACCCTTCACGTTCCAACACTAATTGAATCTGCGGATTTTAAGGGTTTATTTCCTCAGAAACATTACGTTTAGATGTTGATTGTAAAAAAAATAATTAATTAAATCCAATTTCAATATTTCAGGTTCTCTCTGAGGGCCCTGACGGTTTCCCTCTGGTGAAGGATACTAAATCAGACTCTAGTATCCTAGGATGCATTCAGACTTTCACTTGAACAAAGGCGCCCACATATAAAGATAATAACATGAATATTAAAACAATGAATCAGTCTGCAATGAGTCCTCAGCACTACACAGTCTGCGCCCCATAGCTGCCACTCACTGGTCAGACGAGCTGTGAACCAGCCCTGTGTGTCCTGCGGCCTCAGTGTCCATGGCTCTGAACCAGGCCTTCACAGCTGGAGACTAACCCTCTGTTGTGTCAGGGGGACGCATCGACCACGGACACCACGAAGGCAAGGCCAAGCAGGCCCTGCACGAAGCCGTGGAGATGGACCGCGCTATTGGTCGAGCTGACCTGATGACCAGCACCTCGGACACCCTGACCGTGGTCACCGCTGACCACTCCCACCTGTTCGGCTTCGGTGGCTACACACATAGAGGAAACTCCATATTTGGTTAGTGTGAAGGATGAACTGGGGAGGGAATGGGGGGAGGAAGATGATGAAGATCTGGGTTTGAAGCCAGGACCTTGGGCTGGGAGTTGACGTGGTGTTTCTGTGTGTGCAGGTCTGGCTGCTATGATCAGCGACGTGGACCAGAAGCCCTTCACAGCCATCCTGTACGGCAATGGGCCCGGCTACAAACTGGTCAACGGTGCTCGGGAGAACGTTTCCACCGTCGACTACCGTAAGTACTGATGTAGACCGTACCGTAAGTACTGGTGTAGACCGTACCGTAAGTACTGGTGTAGACCGTAGCGTAAGTACTGATGTAGACCGTACCGTAAGTACTGGTGTAGACCCTACCGTAAGTACTGGTGTAGACCGTACCGTAAGTACTGGTGTAGACCGTACCGTAAGTACTGGTGTAGACCGTACCGTAAGTACTGGTGTAGACCCTACCGTAAGTACTGGTGTAGACCGTACCGTAAGTACTGGTGTAGACCGTACCGTAAGTACTGATATAGACCGTACCGTAAGTACTGGTGTAGACCGTACCGTAAGTACTGATGTAGACCGTACCGTAAGTACTGGTGTAGACCGTACCGTAAGTACTGGTGTAGACCGTACCGTAAGTACTGATGTAGACCGTACCGTAAGTACTGGTGTAGACCGTACCGTAAGGACTGATGTAGACCGTACCGTAAGTACTGATGTAGACCGTACCGTAAGTACTGATGTAGACGCACCGTAAGTACTGGTGTAGACCGTACCGTAAGTACTGGTGTAGACCGTACCGTAAGTACTGATATAGACCGTACCGTAAGTACTGGTGTAGAACGTATCGTAAGTACTGATGTAGACCGTACCGTAAGTACTGGTGTAGACCCTACCGTAAGTACTGGTGTAGACCGTACCGTAAGTACTGGTGTAGACCGTACCGTAAGTACTGGTGTAGACCGTACCGTAAGTACTGGTGTAGACCGTACCGTAAGTACTGATGTAGACCCTACCGTAAGTACTGGTGTAGACCGTACCGTAAGTACTGATATAGACCGTACCGTAAGTACTGGTGTAGACCATACCGTAAGTACTGACGTAGACCGTACCGTAAGTACTGGTGTAGACCGTACCGTAAGTACTGATATAGACCGTACCGTAAGTACTGGTGTAGACCATACCGTAAGTACTGACGTAGACCGTACCGTAAGTACTGGTGTAGACCGTACCGTAAGTACTGGTGTAGACCGTACCGTAAGGACTGATGTAGACCGTACTGTAAGTACTGGTGTAGACCGTACCGTAAGTACTGATGTAGACCGCACCGTAAGTACTGATATAGACCGTACCGTTACTGGTGTTGACGTACTGTTAGTACTGATATAGACCTTACCGTAAGTAATGGTGTTGACGTACTGTTAGTACTGATATAGACCGTACCGTAAGTACTGATATAGACCGTACCGTAAGTACTGGTGTAGACCGTACCGTAAGTACTGGTGTAGACCGTACCGTAAGTACTGATGTAGACCGTACCGTAAGTACTGGTGTAGACCGTACCGTTAGTACTGATGTAGACCGCACCGTAAGTACTGATGTAGACCGTACCGTAAGTACTGATGTAGCCCGTACCGTAAGTACTGATGTAGACCGTACCGTAAGTACTGGTGTAGACCGTACTGTTAGTACTGATGTAGACCGCACCGTAAGTACTGATATAGACCGTACCGTTACTGGTGTTGACGTACTGTTAGTACTGATATAGACCGTACCGTAAGTACTGGTGTAGACCGTACCGTAAGGACTGGTGTAGACCGTACCGTAAGGACTGGTGTAGACCGTACCGTAAGTACTGGTGTAGACCGTACTGTTAGTACTGATGTAGACCGCACCGTAAGTACTGATATAGACCGTACCGTTACTGGTGTTGACGTACTGTTAGTACTGATATAGACCGTACCGTAAGTACTGGTGTAGACCGTACCGTAAGGACTGGTGTAGACCGTACCGTAAGGACTGGTGTAGACCGTACCGTAAGTACTGGTGTAGACCGTAGCACAGTCGGGGCTACTTGTTGACGTTTCTTCTTTACAGTTGCCAAAGATTAAATGATCAGTCACAGTTCTCTCTCTTCCTCTGGGTCTCTCCCTCTTGGTTTCCTCTCTCTCTCTCTCTCTTTACTGTCCTGGGGCCGTATTCACAAAGGATTTTAGGGCTAAAAGTAGGTCCTAACTGGCGAATTTAGGAGTAACTCCTAAAAATAATGGGCGTGTCACTCTTAAATTTAGGACTCCTAACTTTTTTCACTAAGAGCAATTCACTAAGTATTTTAGGACTAAAAGTAGCACCTAAGTCTAAGTCTAGGAGAGCTTAAAAGTCCTCAAGAGGACTCCTAACTCAGTAAGACCTATTCACAAAGAATCGTAAATGCCTGCGAGACGAAATGTTAGGGTATTAAACTTGTTGTGGAGTTAATCGCAATGCAATAACATCCCCGACTAACAGGAATAATCCGATTAGTCCCGAAATAAAATGTTTGGCCACACTAAGTTATTTAGCAACAGGTGAAATGCAACTTTTCAATGCCGACGATTTAAAAATATCGCAACCATCAGTCAGCCGTGCCATAAACTTTCCTTTGGACATTCAACAATTACACAGGATCAAAGCCAACTTCATGGCAATTGCAGGTATGCCCGGTGTGGTCGGTGCTATTGACGGGACGCACATAAAAATAATTGCGCCATCAAAAGACGAGGACGTGTTCGTCAATAGGAAAAAAGTGCATTCCATCAACACGCAGGTTGTTTTTGATGCAAATTTTAACATAGCCTACTGGATGTTGTTGCAAAGTGGCCTGGATCTTCAGCCACCCATGATTCGCGCATTTTAATGGAGAGCGGTCTGAGGCAGCTTTTTGAGATGTACCAGTTGGGTGTCACTTGCTGGGAGACAGTGACTATCCATGCAAGACGTGGCTCTAGACACCCTACCTCAATCCACAACCGGGAGCACAGTTAAAGTATAACATGTAAGTGATTACGCATATTACGCTTAGTCCTACGTGTAAAACACATCGTATTGGCTCTTTGACGCCTTTTATTTTTTGAATCCATATTTATTATTGTTTACTGATTTCTTCCATATATGCTAGAGCACACAAACATACACGAAATGTTGTGGAGAGAGGAATTGGGCAGATGAAACGTCGGTTCATGTCCTCCACGGCGAAATACGCCTCACCCCAGAGAGGGCAAGCACAGTCATTACTGTAGGCTATGTGCCATTCTACACAACCTCTGCAAGCGGAGGAACATTCCACAGCCAGACGATGATGATGATGATGATGGCGATCAACATGACAATGAATTTGGCCGTGTGGAACCGAGTGGACTGGCATTTAGGGATCACTTTGAAAACACATTTTAGGTAAACACCTTGGCGCAAATCAGTCAACACTTGTGTAGTTCATAACATTTCTTTTCTTTTAAATGTTACGTATTTTTATTGTTTGCTTTCTCTCTCTCTCTTGAACGTGCAGGCTACAACGTCATTATCGTGGTCTGCACAAAATTGTCATTATGCGTGTATTCTGCTAACTGCACTATAACTACTTAATAGGGATTCATTTCTAGCCTAGGCTATTTCCTTGTTTTTCGGTGATTCAGTGGGCTCGTCTGAACAACCAATCACCGAACTGACTGCTTCTAAACTCGTGCATGAGAATTGACGTAATCCATAGCAACGGCGCGTCACTCTTAGTTCACTCCTTGTGATTTATCCTTAGTAAGAGTAGGTCTCAGCGGCTTTGTGAATAACTTTTAAGAAAAAACTCCTACGTAAAATGTTTTAGCGATAGTTAGGAGCACTCCTAGCGGTAAGATAAAATGCTTTGTGAATACGGCCCCTGGTTTGTTGGTTTGATTGCTTTCCTCTCACTCTTTCTATCTCTTCCCACCCTCCCCTCCTCCCCTCCTCCCCCCTCTCTCTCCCCCCTCCCTTCATCTCGCTCTCTCTCTCCCTGCTCCGTCCCATCTCTATCTCCCCTCCCCCTCCCCCTCCAACACCTCTTCCACCCCCTCCCCCTCCTCCCCTAACCCTGCCACACTCACCCTCTCTCTCCCACCCTCCCTCCCCCCTCCTTCTGTCCTAACCCTGCCTCCCCCTCTCCTCCCTCCTCCCAGAGGATAACAGCTACCTGGCCCAGGCCGCCGTGCCCCTCTCCTCAGAGACGCACGGGGGGGAGGACGTGGCCGTGTTCGCCAAGGGCCCGATGGCTCACCTGCTGCACGGCGTTCACGAGCAGAACTACATCCCCCACGCCATGGCCTACGCCGCCTGCATCGGCCAGAACCGCGCCCACTGCCTGGCGTCGGCCGGGGCCGCTCCGCGCCGCCCCGGCCTGGCCGGTCTGGTCGGCCTGGCGACGGTGATGCGGCTGTTGTGTTGACTCACCCTTTTATGTATCACTCCACCCCAGTCCGCTCTTGGCCCCGCCCACCTGTTGTGTTGACCGACTCACCCCTTTATGTATCACTCCGCCCCAGTCCGCTCTTGGCCCCGCCCACCTGTTGTGTTGACCGACTCACCCCTTTATGTATCACTCCGCCCCAGTCCGCTCTTGGCCCCGCCCACCTGTTGTGTTGACCGACTCACCCCTTTATGTATCACTCCGCCCCAGTCCGCTCTTGGCCCCGCCCACCTGTTGTGTTTTTGTCTTTGTTGGATCTACTCTGCCTATGAACTGGATTTTTTTGCGACCACTAATTAGACAACTATTTTTTCATTTTGTATGATTAGTCTCATGTGGGTGTTGAATGCTGATGATGTTTTGCTGAATATCGACAGGTTAATTCACAAAGGAAGGGGGTTTTCACACTTCATTTCCCTTCAGATTTTGTTCCCTTGTTCAAGTCAACGGCATCTACCTCATCAGTGATCCTAGATCTCATGGCTCTTCTTCTGCTTCAGGAAAGCACAGCACGCGTTAACTGGGAACAAATTAGGTATTCTGGAACAACCTTGATGAGGCATTGTTACCATTATTTCTTTTAAAACAAAACAAGATAAAGGACTTCTGATATCTGTCGACCAATAAAGAACATTTGGATGGTTTTCTTATAAAGTTTTGTAATTATCTGTGATTTAGATTGTTTCAACTGTGTTACAACAACTATGTCAGTAATGCGTTAAATCCAAATACTAGGGCGGGACATCCCCGAGGGAAGTAAAGGATTGGATTGATTACTTTTAATAAAAGACATACCAGAGCCACTATGATTTAAATGTCAATCCCGCCCCTTTGGTCTTCGAAACACAATCAAAAGAAAGTTTCAATGTGAGTCATTGTGAATGGACCGTAAGTACATTTTTTTCCCGTACTTTAGAATCGTAAGATATGACAAAAGTGGATAAAACTGTGTGCAATGTTTTTTTTGTCTGTAGAATAAAAAAGAAAGAAACAAGAAAAGTCCAAGTGACACTTCAACTAAATAAGTCTGTTAGTGATCATCCAAAACCCTCATCACCTAACCCTGACCCTCACGATGTGCCTGCTCTGTTGTTTTCCTCAGCCTCTGAGTTGGCTGAGGAGGTAGAGATGGAATGTTGGCTCCAGCAAGCAGTTTATGTTGGCTGGCGCCTGAGAGCAGAAGTCACAGCTAAACGGCTGAGAAATTATAGTTTTTCTCGATTGTATCCACACAAAAAATGGAACTATGCACACAATTATAAAACTTTAAGTTCATGTATCAATGGGTGCTTAACTCTAAGCACAATTCCACTGTTTTCACAAATATAGAAATTCTAAATCACATTTTTGCAAAACTCTAAGCCCAAATCTCATAATTTAGCACACTTGGTTCACCTGGAACCACTGGCCTTCAAAACGCAACAACTAATTACCAATAAGTCTGACTCACTTCTCACCTGTTGAAACTCAACTGGCAAAACACTTCAATCATGTGTCGGAGCATAACAGAGGCCTCAGGTGAGCTCTGCTTCGTTGTAGATATGGTCCTCTGGCCTGATCAGGATCGGAGGTGGGATACAGACTGATTTACATGTACATCTGTTTCACCTCATCTATATTCTTTTTTTTTTTTTTTTTGTTGACCTACGAAAAGCTTTTTATGCAGTCAGTTCAGCTGAACATTTTACTGTATTACAGTAACAAATAAACATTTGCTTTGTTACCTTTTTGTACTTGTACTGATTTCATCATTACATCCCCCGTATAAGAGAGTCTAAACATTTTCTTACTGTAGTGTTTTCATTTTACTTATCAGTGCAATTACTGTAGGAGTTTTGCCAAAATAGGTAACATTGGTGTATTCTCAGAACAATGTTGCAGTATCAACTATAGGTGTACGATATGACTCTGGGAAGCTGGGATTGTGAGTTTAGCCCATTGGAGCTCATTCGATAGACATATGCATTGTATCCTATTCTGATACGATAGTGTCAATGCAATATCTATATGATATATTAGCAGTATTGTATTACAATATGGCAACAGTCTTTATACTAGATATACCACCTTATTGCAACATTAAAAAAGGAAGCTATTTCTTAACAATTTTACAGTTTTTCCTCAATCGTTTAAACGCGTTCTTTGAAACTATAGCTCAATTTCTCAAAACACAAACCCGAGAAGAGTTACAGTTTTTCTCGATTGTATTAGCAACAGCTAATTACCAATAAGTCTGACTCACTTCTCAAATGCTCAAACTCAACTATCAAAACACTTCAATCATGTGTCGGAGCATAACAGAGGCCTCAGATGAGCTCTGCTGCGTTGTAGATATGGTCCTCTGGCCTGATCAGGATCGGAGGTGGGATACAGACTGATTTACATCTGTTTCACCTTATTTATATTCTTATTTTAATTTTTTGCTGGCCAACGAAAAGCTTTTTATGCAATCAGTTCAGCTGAACATACTGAATTACAGCAAAAAAAAAAATGCTTTGTTATCTTTTTGTACTTGAACTGATTTCATCATTACATCCCCCGAAATAGAGTCTAAACATTTTCTTACTATAGTATTTTTCATTTTACTTATCAATGCAATTGCTTAGTTTTTTCTCAATCGTTTAAACACGTTTTCGGAAACTATAGCTCAATTTCGCAAAACTCTAACCACAATCCTGAGAAGAGTTAATCATTTTGTCAAAACTACATAAATTCTTCTCAAAACAGATTTTTTTCCACAAAACATTTAACACAGCCATCAAATGAATATCTCTTAGAGAGCATTAATTAAACACTGGTGTGATAAATTCAAAACATTTCCATTAAAATACTATTTACATATGTTTTGGCTTTATGATGCCATGTTTTAGTTAACTATAGTTTTGAAGAATGTAAAATAAGTGAGCGAGATCTGCAAGGCACAGGGTCAACCAGCTGAGGTTTAAGTGGGCGAGAGTGAGGTCAGCGGGAAAAGTGACGTCTTGCACATAAGGATAAGCCAAGTTCTAGTCACTAAAAGAAAATATATTCATCTGAGAGAATTTATTCCTTTCTTCAGGACACCAAAAATGTAAAAGGAGTTAAACTCGAGGAATATTTCCCGGACACTTCAGCATTTTACGTTTCTGCCAGAATTTATGCTAACAGACTTGAATCTGGCATTACAGACCAGGAAATGTACTGAGGAAACTGGTGCCGAAAGCAAGAAGGCAGATGAACAGCAATGACCGTAGAAACTTTGATGTGTGTCTTAACTAAATTAATGTTTTTATTACTTTTATTTGTTTTAAATATCCCACCCATGCCTGACGTTTTTAGTGTGGGAATTCTTAGGTCCCCATCTTGCATCCAGCGCAATTGACTTTCAACACCGACGCATGTGTCTTTGCTAGTTTGCAACTGCCGCGGAGCGTTCTTTTCCCTCCTCTGCCACGAGTCGGTAAATTAGGGAATGATCTTGTGCCCCAAGGGGCGGTTCAGCAAAAGGAGGAGGCGTGTTCTGGCGCAAACGTTCCCTGGTGCTGCTACTTTGCAGTTTCAGAAAACACATATTTTTTGACACAGACATCGTGTACAAGCCCATAACTTTTTGGATCGATGAGTATTTGATCGTGAGGAAACATTGTTTTACCGCGAGTGAGAAAAATAATGAATGAATGCGGGCGCACGTGTGTGTATGTGTAAAATAATTAATGAATGCGTGCGCGCATGTGTGCATCCATCTGTTTAAACACACGCAGACTAAACACGTAACGCATAATAGGCCTACAGTCAATGGCAATGTAGGCCTATATTAACGTTGGGACACATGCATATTAGGAACACAAGTTGATAACGATAATGCATACAATACTGGTAAGAAACGATGTTTGTTATTGTATTGCGTATATCATTAACAGAACCACGGTTACCGCATATCATGCGTGTTAAGTTTTTTTGCCGAAAATATATTTTGCCCGGAGTCATTTATCCGCCGGTATAATAGCAACATCTCCATTGAACCGCCCACAAAGCTACTTGAGTTGCGTCTCACTTGCGTTTCAGACTGATAAAATAGGGCCCTTGATGTTAATGGAGCAAGGGAGACAGAAAAAGGGCACTCGTTTATGAGACTTTTAAAACAAAACAAATTGATGTCCTTTTCTTACACGTGACCCATAGTTGTGCTGAAAACGAGGGAGGTTGGAGAAGGGAATGGGAAGGAGAGGTAGTCCTGAGCCACACCAGTCTCAGTGGAGGAGTGGGCTTCCTCTTCTCTAGGAGTTTCTCTCCAGTTTCCATGGAGGTCGAGCATGTCATTATGGGGAGGTTGCTTTTAATTAAGCTTGGTTTGAACAATTTAATGTGTTTTTTATAAATGTCTATGCTCCAACCAATGGAGCAGAGGGGAAGCCGTTTTTAGAAAAATAATAGATAATTTAAATAGTTGCAACTCGGAGGATTACTTATTCTTGGGTGGGGATTTTAATTGTTCAGGAAATGAGAAGTTAGATTGCAACCATGCAGAGCCACATCCAGCCTCTCAACATGAACCGAGGCAGCTGGTCTATTCTCATGGCCTGGTGGACGTGTGGAGAAGGACGCATGCAGTACACATGGTCCCACCTCAGAGAGAGTAGGATCTCCTCAGCTAGACTTGCTCGTTTTTATGTTTTTAAGCATTGGTTTAATATTTTTTTTAAATGTGTAAAATTATGCCCACTGGTTTTAGTGATCATTCCTTGCTTGTATGTCATGTTTTAATTGGAGATTTGAGCCAAAAAGCGCACATTGCCATTTTAACACTGTTTTAACATTGGACGGAAGTTTTTTGGCAGAAAAAGTGGGATTTTTGTATTCTTAGGCAGTGGTTGGACCATGGCAATACTCAAATTCAGCTTCTGTGTCAGCGGCTGTTACGACCCGGCTCGAAGGAAGTAACATGAAGTCGACAAACAAGGATTAGATATAAGAAAACCGGGTTTATTGTTACTAAAGGCCCTGGCTTGAGACAGAGTGAGTGAAGCCTCCCAGGCTTTAAAGGCAACAGCAGGTGCCAGGTAACGAGGAGAAGGAGGGGCTGAAGGAGGAGCTCCGGGAGCACTGCAAAACATGGAGCAGATCTGCACGTAACACCCCCCCCTTAAAACGGTTGCTCTAGGCAACCGCCAAGTTACACAAATCAAAATAACAAAATAAAGGAAAAGCTATAATCACATTTGCTTATGACACTCATGACCTTGACAGGGCATCTGCGAGCACATTGTCCCTTCCACGGATGTGCTTTATTTCCGGGTTAGAGCCCTGCAGGAACAAACTCCATCAGATATGGATATTATATGATCCGCATCATTGAGCTTGTAAAGCAGACCCTGGAAGTGGCAGCAGCAACCCCTTGTCACCAGGAGAGAACGCCCGATGCTTTGCCCTTTGGTCATACCACCCCTTCATCCGTCCTTGGGCTTCCCCCAAGTTCTGCCTCGCCAGCTCACATGCCTTGTTCAGCTTTGACCGAAAATGGCAAACAAAGCCTAGAAAATTTGTGGAGGGGAACTGGTTTGCCAACCATCTCTTTCAAAAGGTTCATAGGGCCCCTCACAGTATGACCGAACACCAGTTCAGCTGGACTAAAGCCAAGGGACTCTTGACTGACCTCTCTAGCTGCAAAGAGGAGCAAAGGGGTTCCCTCATCTCAATCTCTCTCAAACTCCTTACAGTAGCCTCGTAACATGGACTTTAGGGTCTGATGAAACCGCTCAAGGGCTCCTTGAGACTCTGGATGACAAGCAGATGAAGTCTGGTGCTCAATAGACAACTGCTGGAGAACCTGCGAGAACACACGGGACATAAAATTCGAACCCTGGTCGGTCTGGATAACTCTCGGCAGGCCAAACACTGCAAATAACTTAATAAGGGCCTTGGAAATGGCTGAAGCGGTGATTCTACGTAGAGGGATAGCTTCAGGAAACCGGGTAGCTGTACACATGATTGTCAATAAGTACCGGTAACCTGACTTGGTACGAGGAAGGGGACCAACACAATCGATCAAGATACGCTCAAAAGGCTCTCCTATTGCAGGGATAGGAGGCAAGGGAGCTGAAGGAATCTTCTGGTTGGGCTTCTGAAGATCATCTGGGCGTTTTGACACTACAGGAAAAGGGACAACCTCAGGAGCCGTAAGCACCCTACCACCGGCTAGGTCATTCCCCAAGATGAAGGACACCCCTTTAATGGGAAGGCTTGAACACACAGCTACAGCTACTTCCCCAGAGACAAGACCAGTTTCAAGGGTAAGTTTATGCATAGGCAGAGACAGATAACCCCCCCAAACCCTTGGACGAGGGCACTGGAACCCAACTTAGACTGGTCAGTAAACGGTAGGAGGTCCTGTAGAATCAAAGACTGAAAAGCTCCACTATCTCTCCAAATCTTAATCGGTTGCTTGGTTGAAGGATCAGTGACAAGAGAAACACAACCATCCATAAGGAAAGACGAAGAACCAGGCAGCTCACTCTTTTGAGCGGGTTGGTCCATGTCTTGGATGACAGCACAATTTTTCACCGTTTTTAGTAAGGCAACAGGCTTATAAGACTCATGTTTCTTACTCAAGACAGGGCAGTCGGCAATGAAGTGACCACTGTTCTTGCAATAGAAACAAGTCTTCTCTAACGGAGTACTCACAGTAGCCGATCTTCTAGCGAAAGTTGTAGAAACGGTGGGAGGAGGTTCTGAGCAGGTGGAGGAAGTGGTTGGAAACCGAGGTCTGCTAAAACCAGTCCTTCCTTCTCGCTCACCTTGGTCGTTATCAAAGTTTACCTTGAGCGTGAAGTCGACAAACAAGGATTAGATATAAGAAAACCGGGTTTATTGTTACTAAAGGTTAAACAGACGTGTTTAATGAACAGACGTGGTGAATGGGAACCATGCTGCTGGCCCTGGCTAGAGAGCGAGTGAGTGAAGCCTCCCAGGCTTTAAAGGCAACAGCAGGTGCCAGGTAACGAGGAGAAGGAGGGGCTGAAGGAGGAGCTCCGGGAGCACTGCAAAACATGGAGCAGATCTGCACATAACAGCGGCACACACTCAATGTCTCACAGGACAACACTAGATCTATGATGGACTCAGAGACTGTTATAGTGGAGCTGGAATAGATGAGTAATGGGCTTTAGCTAACCTGCTGGACACCAAAGTACAGGGTGCATTAGTCAGGATCCCGAGTTCTAAACATCTCTGACATGGACGCTCCCTCTAGCTTCTTCTTCGGCCTGGAGAGGAAGAACAGACAGAGGCGGGTAATCCACACATTGCTCTCAGACAATAGATAAGAATGAGAGCAGTTTAGTTGTATTCCTCCCTCTACTCTTCGGAGTATGAGGAGAAGGACACACTGGAGGGGTTCTGCAGTGGGCTACCTCAGGTCTCTATTGGCGCGTTTCCACTGCAGGGTGCGGAACGGATCGGATCGCAAAGGTGCGGATCGGGTCGCATTTCCACCGCCAAAAGTGGGCGTGACCGGGACTTAGCCGTACCCGTTTTGGCCTCGTTTTCAGGACTCCTCCGTTGGGGTACTGAAAACGAGACGAGACGCCTGAAAGGGTCCCTGGAAATTCTAGCTACACACCCCCTCCGTTGATTGGTCGACAGAATCATCACTTCCGGGTGACGCGGGGATAAAAACAAACAAACAGTAGCCTCGAGGTATTATTCTTTACAATTAACATGTCGCGTAAAACGCTTGCTTGGGCGAACAAGGAGGTGGAGACGTTCGTCTGCAGTCTTGGGGAGGAAGACGTTGTTTACGATGTTTACGTAGCTGCCGCCGCGATCGACATCCGGCCTACCACAAAGGGTACTGTCGGCAGTGGAAACGCGACCTCGGAACTGAGCTGGGCTATACCGCCCCCTCCCTACCGCACCTTTGCGATCCGATCCGTTCCGCACCCTGCAGTGGTAACGCGGCATATGGAGACCAACTCACAGCTGGAGAGGCCTCTGCACATTGAGGAGCTTCTAGCCGCCTTGCAGAGCATGCAGGGGCGGAGGGCTCCAGGCATCGACGGTCTGACAGTGGAATTTTATAAAGCGTACTGGGAAATTTTATCTGCAGACTTGTTGGATGTTTTTAATGAGAGCCTGGCCTGCGGCTCCATGCCAATGTCCTGCCGTAGAGCAGTCATTACGCTTCTACCAAAAAAGGAGAATCTGCAGGATATAAAGAACTGGCGGCCTGTGTCTTTGCTTTGTGTAGATTACAAGCTTCTGTCAAAAGCCTTCGCCAACAGGCTGAGGGAAGCTATGGAGCTGTCCATCCATCGGGACTAGACGTACTGTGTGCCCGGCAGGTCCATGGTAGACAATGTCTACCAGATTCGGGATGTCTTGGAGGTCTATTGGCATTGATACTGGTTTGATTTCCCTAGACCAGGAAAAGGCATTTGACCGCGTTGAACACACCTTCCTCTGGAAAGTTATGGAGAAATTTGGGTTCAGCGCTGGTTTCATAGCCAAGATCAAAGTTTTCAAGAAATTGAATGGCGTCTGTGTGCTTCTTTTAGAGTGTGTAGAGGTGTCAGGCAGGGCTGTGCTCTGTCCGGGATGCTCTACGCACTCTCCCTAGAACCCCTCCTCAGCAAAATACGCTCCAACCTACAAGGTCTTGTTTTACCTGGTGTTACATTTTGTTTTCAATTGCTTGAACACATTTTGCAAAACTTGGCTCATTGTGACAAAACTCAACACACAAGCAAATGAGACACAACACTGAGAAATATACCATTCACATCTATGTCAAATTGAAACTCTTCTATCGAAACCTAACAGTCCTTTGTCAAAATCTCACTCTGATGCCAACATTATACACACTGATACCCCCTGAACACTCGGGACTGTGCAGTGGGTGTTGGGGCCGTCGGGACGTCTGACCCCTAAGGTGGGGGCTGTGTGGCGACTCCTATGGGGGTCGCGCTGGGGATTCTGGGGATCCGATATGCCGGTTGGGGAAAAGGGGTTTTATTGTGTTTTTGTGTTGGGGTTAACGGGTTTGGGGGGTGGTCGGTAGGTGTAGTTGTGTGTTGTGGAGTGTTACTTGTGTGTAGTGTTGCCGGCAACCGTTACCGAGAATTGCATGTATGTTGGTTGGGTGTGCTGTGCGCTGTGCGTTGTGTGTCGTTGTGAAATAAAGGCAACTCTCGTAGGCGTGCGGTGTATGGGGCACGAGAGTTGCGTAACCGCCTAACCTGGGATCCCATCTCATCCTTCCCGTGCTGCTCGCCACAATATGAATACACTTTCAGATTCTACTTTATATGAAACACTGCAGTCTTCCATATTCACTATGTTTATTCAGTTCCATAGAAGGCACGTTTTCACAACAACCAAAAAATCCAAAGACCGTACATTGCAGTAAGGTCGATCCATCCATGGATTTACCTTACATTAATGTCTCTTCAGGCTGTTCCATTGCCTGCAGAAGAAGCATGCGGGCATGTGGTTGGCGGAGACATACACGCCATCTTCAATTAATGTAAGGTCAAGTGGCTGGGAGACTCCTGGAGCTCTGGAGACAGAGGCTGACCACCAAGAAAAAAGCCTTCTGATGGACTACAACCTAGGGAGAGCCACACCAGACCCCGCTGGCTCCTGATGTCCACCTGAGCCCCGTGGTAGAGAGCTGACAGGCCCCCTGCTCACTCCCTGTTGCCCAAATAGGCTCTCAGTAAACAGGGATGATAAAGAAACTGTCTATGCAAACTGCGTGAAGAGCGTCAACCGAGCTGGTCTGAGCGATCGCCCCCCCACTGTGTGGACCAACAGGTTAGGGGGCCGCATTGGGCCGGGCCCCCAGTGGAAGTTGTTTTATAAACCTCGTCTCAACAAGTGGACTGCCGACCACCAATGGAGATTTTTACATGGTGCCATCACCTCCAATTCTTTTATTTCTGTTATTAATTCATCTGTTTTGAGCATGTGTCCTTTTTGTAATCTCTGAGACAGTTATTCACGTTTTTCCTGAGTGGGACTCACACAGTTTTACACTCTTTTAGCGTTGGTTTTTAATTGGTTTGGTGTCAATTTCTCTGAGAATGTTTTTATCATGGGGGCTGGGTACAAAAAAGAAGGAAAGGACAAGTGGCAATTATTAAATTATCTCTCCGGGGAAGCAAAAATGGCAATCTACATTAGTAGAAAAAAACGTGTGGAAAACTAAGGACAGGATTCACGCACAGTCTGGTTCTGCAACATCAGGGCCAGGCTGTGGCTGGAGTACACATTTTATAAAAATATTGGAGATTTGGACACTTTTAAAAATCGCTGGTGCTATAAAAACATTGTCTGTTCTAGTGTGGACTTGCTGTTTGTACACATTTTTAAAAGATAATTTACTTTTAACAGAAGAGACACACACAAATTGCACTTTATTAATGTTCATGTAATTTAACTAATATGTAAATAAAGTTGTTTTGTAAAATCTCAAATCTCTCGCTCTCCCTCTCTCTCTCTCTTATTTCAAACCTCTCTCTCTTTCTGAACCAGTCTCTTCCTCTCTCTGAACCTATATCTCTCCATCCTTCTCTTTATCCTTCTCTCTCTTGCTTTCTGATCCTCTCGCTGTCACTCTCATTCTGAACGTTTCGTCCTCTAGCTCTCTCTGCCTGTTTCTCTCTCTCTATGGCTTCCTCTCTGAACACATCTTTTTCTCCATCCCTCTTCTCTCTCTGCTTTGACTTGGCTTCCACAGAGAGCAATATATTTTCATCTCATACATCGTGATTTTGAAAGCAGATGAAAAGCAGAGTACAAAATCGAGTTATAGAACGCATGGACTAGAACTCAGGCCCTATGAGATCTCTAGTCTTTTGGGAGAGATAATTGGTAAGGAAGTTTCTCCCAACAACATGTTGTCAACGCCCTTCCTCCCTGTTCATTTATGTTGATCCTCCTCATCCTCCTCTGCCTCAAGTATTCACTCTTCAGCCATACGGAGATTCAAGAGGAAGGTTTTCCGTTTGGATGGAATTTCCCAGCAGTCCGCCTCGCTGATTTTCGGTGGCAGACTATTCCTGTTGAAACACCACCCAACAGTATCACTGCCAGTTCACATTTCACAACAACATCTGCAGCAACTGGTTCATTCTTTATCTTCACAGTGTGTCAGTAGTCAGTCCATGTCCGTTCAAGCAGAGACAGGAAAGTGTGCTCTATTTAGTGGTTGTACCTTTAAATCGGGTTTCACGTCGACAGAGCTTGTTTGTGGCTGACGCTTGGAGAGATAAACCCCCTCCCCCCCCCGGCTCGCCTCCCTCTTCTCAACTCCATCGGCTGCAGGATCAGCGCCGCGACCAAAGCCAACCCTCAGCCCCCCCGCCCCTGCCCTGGAGCCCAGCGCTGAAGACACCCCCACAACGGGGCAGTCAGAAGCACAATGCATGCACAGCCAATCAACACACACCACTCAACGCACAATTAAACCCGTTTTTGGACCTCAGGCTTTAGACTGTGATTCTACACGGCACTGAACACATGCTCTGTTGTAAAACATTCTTGGGGGTCGTTTTGTTGTAGGTTAATTTAAACGCGGTGATCAAAGCGTGTATTCATTAGAGTTATATAATTGATGGGGTGTGTTGGTTCATGTTCCTCATCTCCCCCTCCCTCTGTGTGGTAAAGACTCAAGTGTGTTGCACCAAAGGGATCTCAGAAGCCCTCCAGTGCCTTTCAGTTGTGTTCCTGTCTCACGTCCTGGGGTTGACCATCGTAAACGAGGCTTCCTGACGCTCACCTTATCCGCTGGTCCTTCGGTTTCACATATGAATGACAATGAGTGGGGAGGAGTCTGACCGACCCAAATCAATTAGCAGACAAACTGATGGTTTCAGCAGTTTTTAGTGTCCAGCGGGCCGCTGCAAAGAACACACACACACACACACACACACACACACACACACACACACACACACACACACACACACACACACACACACACACACACACACACACACACACACACACACACACACACATAGCTGCATCATGAAGTACCCTCATGTCATTAATGTAAGAAGACTGATGTCTCATCTGGTCCTAATTTGCTTTTAATGATCTTATTAAGCCAGTGTTCAATCCCCATGACAACCACATCTGGTGGGTTAGCTTCTGATGAGGGTGGGGCGGGAGGGGGGAGGGGGGAGGGGGAGAAATGAGGAGAGGGGGAGAGAGTGGAGGGGGGAGAGGGGAGGGGGAGAAAGGAGGAGATAGTGGAGGGGGGAGAGGGGAGGGGGAGGAAGGAGGAGAGGGGGAGAGAGTGGAGGGAGGAGAGGGGAGAGGGAGAGAGGAGGAGAGGGGGAGAGAGTGGAGGGGGGAGAGAGGGGAAAGGGATGGGGAGGGGAGGGGAGAGAGATGAGAAGATCAAGGGAATGAGGAGGACAGGAAGAGACAGGGAGGGACCCAGACCATCTGACCTTGGTGTTCCACAGGAACCTTATCGACCAATCAGAATCAAGTATTCAACAATCGTACTGTACCATCATCCAATCATCCTTTTTAAATGCAATAATTATTCATAACGTCAGATCATAACACTTTAAATAAGAATGATAAGTCAAAGTTAGGTCAAACTAATAGTGCATATATTTCAGCTTTCTTTAGACCGTTTCCGTTCATTATTTTTTAAATACTCTGGGGGGGGGGGGGGGGGGGGGGGGGGCAGCGGGGTGGCCAACTCTGACCTGGCCCCCCTGGCCCCCCCTGACCCCCCTGGCTACGCCCCTGACCCTGAGGTTGTCCATCAGGAGGCTTCCTCGTTAAAGCTGCTTAATGCACCGCCAATCAAAAGCCCAATACCCTGTGTGTGTGTGTGTGTGTGTGTGTGTGTGTGTGTGTGTGTGTGTTTATGCGTCCCCTGGAGGGGGGGGGGTAAACATGTGTCTTCATGTGCTTATTCAACATGGCGGTGTGGACGTGTGTTGGGAGCTAGGTGGGGACGGAGAGGCCTTTGATGAGGTGCCTTAATGAGGGACGGGTTTACTCCAGTGTGTGAGTCCTCTCTGCGCTCTGGTAAACCAGTGCGTGACTGGGAGGCGGTGCGCTTAATGGTCCTGCTCTGTGCTGACGGTAAACAGCTGTTTGTATTTAACCCCTGACCCGCCCTCCACCAACGCTTTCATTATTCCTCTTCTTCTGCTGTGATTGTCAGGACTTTGGTTTAAGTTAGTCCTGACCATCAGGCCCTCGCCTGCTCCCCCTTATCCCCTTCCTCCATCTGTTCTCTCCCTCGCTCTTTCTTCGTCTCTAACTCTCGCGCCCTCTCTGTGTCCTTTCTGTCTAACCCTGCCTTTGTGTGCATGTATGAGTGTGTGCCTGTGTGTGTGACTGCCTGTGTGTTTGCATGTGTGTGTGTGTGTGTCTGTGTGTGCATGTGTGAGCTTGCTGTGCGTCTCTGTGCGTCTGTGCGTCTCTGTGTGTTTGTCTGTGTGTGCATGTTTAAATGAGAGTTTGAGGGAAGAGAGAGACAGAGACTGAGAGAGAAAGCAACGGAGAATGAGAGAGAGAGATAACAAGGCAGAGAGAGAGAGAAACAGGGAGAGAGCAGAAGAGAGTAAGAGCAAGAGAATGAGAGAGAGAGTGAGAAAAAGAGATGGAGAGAATAAGTGGGAAGACTGACCTTCACGGTGGGCCTGACCTGATCAGATATCATCCAAATTCCAGGGATGAAAGCATGGGTTTATTTGCCAACAGTGTTTCAGAGAAAGAACCTCATTTTTGTGTGCCTGCTGTCTGATGTGTTTACATCTGTAAGAACATATGTTTGTACTAGACACATTGTAGCCCAACTCAGGTCTCATTGTTTACACTGGGGTTTGTGTTCGGAGGAAAGGGAAACAGAGAACCCCCCTGTCC